>NC_050463.1:3352293-3652293 GCF_903995425.1 Onychomys torridus
GTTTTTCTCTGTCCCACACCAGAGGGCTCTTCTGATATGGGACACAAGAATCTCTCAACCTTTTCTTTTAGGGATATGCTTGTGTTTAGAGAAGGAGTGAGCCAATTCCATCTCCAAAGCCAGCTTGGTATATTTGGGAATTTTTGGTGTAGTTTCTCATATTACTTCCTGCTGGATGGGGACGCTGTATTCTTATGGGGACATAATGAAAATTTTAGGATTATGGAGTAGTCCCTGAGGGTGTATTATCTGAGCCAGTTGCCTTGAAACTCTTCCTGATGTTGGATCATCTGTGCCATAGTATCATCAGAGACCTTTCAGGGAGTCTTAGCCGGGTCATACCTTATGCATCTTAATCTGGAACAAATCCATAGTCTCTTGCTTTTTGTGGAAACAAAAGCAGAGCCTCCTTTCCAAAGCAACATATCTTTAGATCCAGATTTTGAAGTCAAGGTATCTTTAAAATACATATATTGGCTTAACTCAACAGCTTTTACAATCAAATGTTTTTCTGCAGTCAAAAATCCCAAAGACAACACAATCCAGATTGTCTGTGTAATGTCCATCTTTACATGGCTTACTTTTTATACTACCTTTACTGTCTCTTTAAAGACTTTATTTTTAATAACTATTTCTTTATATAACTGTATGCATTTCTTTTTCTCTGTCTTTAAAGCATACATGCATTTTTACACACACTGTAAACCATTTAAAGTCTTGTTCCTCCTGAATCTGTCTTATTGTGAATCTATTGGGTTAAACTGCAGCATTTCTAAGATAGAAACAGGGCTGTTGTGGCTGCTGGCTCCACCCATCTCAGCTTCCCAACATGACAGTGGTACATTTACCCCCAGCTTCAGAGGAACCATGCTCACCACTGGAGGTAGTGGGTCTATACCTCTATCAAAGTAGCGTGTAGCCCAGAAACCTTTTTTTTTTTTTTACTAGCAAAGGCTAAAGCCACCATGTAGCGTAATGCTTGCAGAAGCCTCATTCCCGCCATACTGCAGATCAAGCATGCACACCAGAAACCTGCCATAGTAGATCAAACCCATGGGCTGCTGATAACTTGAGAGAGAAAACTAGGATGCTGATTTTAGCTCCATTTTAGAATATTCTTTCTCAGATTTAAAGTGGAAACTCTTGCCAACCCCCCCACCCCGAAAAAAAAGGAACGAAAAGAAAAAGAAAAAGGAGAGGTGCTGTGGATGATTGATTGATAAATAAAACACTGATTGGCCAGTAGCCAGGCAGGAAGTACAGGCAGGACAAAGAGGGAGGAGAATTTTCCAAGTGGAAGGCTCAGACAGAGAGATGCTGCCAGCCACCATGATGAGGAGCAGGATATACCAATAAGCCATGAGCCACGTGGCAAGATATAGATTAATAGATGTGAGTTATTTTAAGATAGAAGAATTGGGGGACTGGAGAGATGGCTCAGAGGTTAAGAGAACTAGCTGCTCTTCCAGAGGTATTGAGTTCAAGTCTCAGCAACACATGGTGGCTCACAACCATATGTAATGAGATCTGGTGCCCTCTTCTGGCATGCAGGCATACATGCAGACAGAACACTGTACATAATAAATTAAAATCTTAAAATAAAAAACAAGATAGAAGAACTAGATAGCAAGAAGCCTGAACCATTAGACCAAACAGTTTAAATAATATAAGTGTTTATGTGTTTATTTTATAAGTGGGCTGTGGGACTGCTGGGGCTTGGCAGGACCTGGAGAGAAACTCTGCAGCTACACCCAGCAATAGCACTCTTGGGCATTGACCTCCAAATTAAGATCCTCCTGCACTGGCTTGTTGAGTGTTGGGATGGTAGGCTTGTTTTGCTTCATTCATGGTATTTCCCATGAGCTAGGGAGTGAACTTCAAGTAATTGGTAAAATGGATGTGGAACAATGAGAATGTTAAATAATAAGAATTTATGCTCAAGGCTGATACATCTGGCTCTGGCCCTGTGCTCCTCTGATTTCCAGATCTCCCCTAATCTTCTCTTCCATCTTTAACCTCCCCTGTCCTTCCTTCTTCCACTCAAGCAGCAATGCCCACAGGGGTTCTAACTCCTTATTCTGAGTGGATAATTTATTTCTGTTCCTTTAGCAGCCTCTCATTGGTAGGTGCATCCAGCTTCTAGCCTTCTGCGCTTTCACCTACCTTAAAATCTTAAATACAGGGTATCCTCAGGCAGAAGATTGACACCCTACTGACAAGATAAATTATGATGCTTCTGGGTATTGAAGAGGTATGGGAGAAGAAGAGCCAATGCAGAAGTTTGAAGGTTGACTGACTGACCCAGGGCTTTCAACATTGACATAGAAAACACTTAACCTGATAAGTTTTTAGAAGAGGCAACAGTTATTAGTATGTGAAAAGTCTAGTGGCCTTCAGTTATCAATGATTCCAATATGTCAGTGCCATTTTAAAGATTTGCTCCTGAAGGTAACTAGGTTTTTAATTAACTTTAACACTCATTGATACTTCACCTGACCAATAGCAGAGTGTTGGGTCGTGAGAGCACTGAGAGCCATGACATTCTCCATACTATTTAGGCTTCCTGGTTCCTGGCTCCAGGTAGCTCTATGAGTCTTCCATTATTTATTGATGTTGTCAATCAAGAATTTCTACAAGTGTTCATTAAATTACACAGTGTCAATCATTCTATGATTCCTTTGGAACAGGGTTTGGTCTAAAAGTCATATATGTGTTGAAAATTGGAGTACCCATTGCAGTCCTACACCATACTGCAGCCTGGACTTTGGCCAAATTTTCAACCTACACCCTTTGTTTTCTTCAGTGCCCCAACCCCAGCAACAATAAACATATATTTGTTAAATAAAGCATATGAGCTGAAACTTAAGTGGTGCAATGTTATCCTAATTTGTGGTCTGGCCTATGAGAGAGGGCTTGATGACTTTGTGAGAGAAAAAGCACGTTCTCTGAAGGAATTTTTGACTTTTGTTTTGAGACAGAGTTTCTCTGTGTAGCTTTGCACCTTTCCTGGAACTTGCTTTGGAGAACAGGCTGGCCTTGAACTCACAGAGATCCACCTGCCTGTGCCTCCCAAGTGCTGGGATTAAAGGCATGTGCCACCACCACCTGGCTTGACTTTTATAGTAGTCTTTGCAGATATTAACCCATTTCATTTGCTTTACCTACTTTTAGGATTAGTTTAGAGGTCACATAGTTGGATTCTGTTCCAAGAGCTCAGTTAATCTGAAATGTTGGTGTATGAGTGATGGGATATGTGGACACTTGTGGAACTCTATACATTGTTCTTAGTAGTAGTACTATCTATGATTGGTACCCAAAGTCAGGCTAGCTTTTGTATCCTCCTCTATTCACTGTGGCAGCTGTATTTTTAGGAATTCAGTTTATATAGTGTGGGTGTTGAGATACTGAAAACCCACTCTGTGGTAATATATGTATTCAGTAAAACAGATTTCAGATAATCACATATTTCCCTTTTAATATGAAATGAAATTATCCTTCAATGAAATCATGCATAAAGTGCTACACCAAGTTTTTGAAACTAACACACCGAATTGCATAGAGCATCAACATGAGAAAAGATATGCTGTACTTGAAAGAAGGAAGAATAGGGAATGTGACTGAACTCATTGGAAAAATAAAAGTCTTTCGAGGACAAAAGTGATACACTGGCATTAAGATGAACAGGTTATAAATTGTACCAAATGGAAATAAAAATATTCTGTACAACAAAGGACATCATAATTTCAGCAAAGTGGCAGCCAATGGAAAGGGGGGAATGACTTACCAATTATATAACAGTTAGGCGGTTACTTTCTAGAACATATGGAGAACTCAGAAAATTGAACCTCAAGACAACAAACCAATTAAAAATGATCTACACAACTAAACAGAGTTCTTCAAAGATGAAACACAAGTGGCTGAGAAACCCTTAAAATATGTGTCATTGGATAAATGGAAATTAGGGAAAATGAATGACATGACAAAATGTTATATTGATGAACATAATCAAGAATCAGAAAAACAAATATAGCATGCTCACTCTCCTATGTGAACTTAGCTCTAAATTTTATCTATGCACTTCTGTGTAGAGAGAGAGGGCAGGTGACAGCAAACTTTCAAGGAGCTCATGAGTGAGAATATTTTCTCTTTGCAGCAGAAATTTACCCTATAATTAAAACATAGTAACTAAAATATCTGCTTTTTCTAAAACTCAAACTCCTGTGTGAGTAGATTAGTATCTTATCTTTTATTGAAATTTCTAAAAATTATCTTAATATTTATGCCTAAATTTCTTCCAGCTTAACTTTTTCTTTAAGTTTTTAATGTCTATTGTATATACTATGATAATCTGTGAGGACATTTCTGGACATTTCTGTTTCTACTGAGTTTCAAAATTAGTATAATATTATAAATAATAACAGTAGAATTCACTCCAAGATATTTTGACCATATCCATCTTCCCAGAGATTCCACCTTAACCTCTCCAGGGCCCCAGTACTTTATTCTTTGTTTTTCTAAATAACAGAATGTGCTAGATTTATACTGGCCATTTTTAATGAATATGGGGTCATCCACTGGAACATGGTCCACAACCAGGCACTCTATTCTTGAAGAAAACTGATTCTCCTTACATGGGAAGTCATCTACATGTATCCCACATCTTCTCAGTGAAGGATGGAGGCTCATGAGTCCTTCTCACCTCCATTTTATAATGTAGATTTGATTGATCTTCTGCAGGTTTTGTGCAGGTAAACATAGCTGCTATGAGTTCTTGACTATAGCAGTCCAGTTATGTCCAGAAGACACTATATTCGTCAGGTACTCCCTGATATGTAATTCTTAATTTTGCCTTCTCCTCAGTCATGGTAAGTCTGTGAGCCTTTCCTGTGGGATGATACATTTGTCTCATTTATGGCTAACCGTTCCACTGACAGTTATTCTCTGCACTTTTTTGCATTTTTGTTTTTGTGTTACCACTCTCAGTGCACAAATAAATGTCTCTGATAAAGTCTGAGAACTTCACTAGTCTCGGGATATAATGGTGAATGTATAGGGCTTTCTGTCTTGTCTGTTTAATAAGCATAGGTTTATATTTGAAACTCCTCCCCAGATAACATCAGCAGGAATGTGTTTCTGCCTGTGGAAAAAGCCTTAAATCAAATCAGAAATGCTTGGTTGCCAGCATAAAACTTGTGCCACTTCTGCATCTTCAGGCATATCCTATCTGGTCAGTTGTTACAATAGCTAGCTTATTATGTCTTAATTTTATGTTGATCCTGAGGACTCTCATATTTCATTTATTATTACATAAATTTGTCCTTCGATTAAATTTTAATATAGAAATAAAACTGCATTTAAGACTTTCAATTAAATTTTAAAATAAAAATAAACCTATAATAAAGCCTGCCAAGAGTTGTCTAACTATAAAAATGATTGGGAGTAGAAATTAAGGGAAGTATTTGACAGATTTCATGTGAAAATAAATGTTTATGTATCAACCTAATTTATATTTGTTCCATGATATGATGCTAATTATTTATGTTTTATTAAACAATGCAAGTAATAAAATGAATATATTATACCACTTCTTAAAAGCAATACAGCATGTTCCAATATCGATCAATTAGTATAGATGGTCATAGTATACATTCTTCTGAACAACTTCTTTATTAACTATTACCCTCCATGTAGTTTCCTTCATCTAATGGAATATTATCTTGTCTATTGAATTATGTCTCCCTGCAAGATTAATCTACAATCTGAGCCCGGTTAGCTAGTAATTGACTTGGGAATTCATTGTTTTACAAGTAGTTGAGTGATAATAAATTCATTGTTGTTGGGCCTCACAGTAGTTGTATTTTGTACAATAAAGAATAGCCCAGGTCACTACTGAGAGAAGTAAAGAAGTGCTGGAGTGGCAATGCCAACCTTTCCCAGTAGTAAGTGGTAGTAGATTCCAAGAGGTCATGCATTCTTCATCTGCATCAGCATTGAAAATATCCAGTGAATTCTAGATCTTTGACCATCCATGTTCAAGAACTATGGGAGACAATATCTTTTGTGTTAGAAGAGACCATCTTTTGATTCTTTCATATAGACATTCAGGAACAAAAGTTTAAATTTATAAACATCTGGGTACATTTGAAGAAAAACCTGCCCTCCTTGTACAATTTATAATGACTCATCTACTTCCTTCAATTCAATTGCTTGCCTATGTGTTCTTGCCTACCAGTTTCAAGTCTAAAATTGGTTCTTGAAAATCATCTCTCAGAACAGTATAAAGTGTTCTATGCTCAAACATGTGTATGGATAAATCAGAGTTCATTTATCAGTCAGTAAAAGATGACAAACTGGTCAGGCCTTACACAGCACATGGTTGTTATATATATGCACATTTCAAATATTCACTACTAATGTGTGTTTTACATCATATGTCTTGATCCCATTCATCTCCTTAACCCTTCACATCTGCCCTCCGCCTCTGCAACCCCATGAGAGCAAATAAAATTTAAGAGAGAAAAAAAAGAAAGAAAAAACAAATCTCATCATGCATGATGCAGTGTGACACAGTGAGTCACATAGTAAAAACCTTTATTCATATACCTTCACTTGCAAGGATTCATTGCAAAGAGTTACTGGTCTCTTTGATGCTTCTGGTTTCTACTACACTATCAATGCTGAGGCCTAACTAGTTCTCTTCTTGGATATTCTGTTTTTGTTCTGTGTTGTGAAAATCTTGCATCTTTGGGTCTGTGTGTCAGTTCCCTTTATGTGCTCCAGCAGATCATAGATGGGATAGATGTTGGGGCTTGCCAAATCATAACCCTGGTTCTGGCCCTGAGCAGCTGCTGGGTTGGTCTGCCTGCCAGTTCTCCCATGTTCTCACCTAGTCAGGGGCAGGGACAGCCCTCCCACTCTTATGACCCTAGGGCCAGCTCCCCTACCTGTCTCAGGTGTTGATGGGCAGGAGTTGTGGGAGGACAGCTCTCTTCTGCCCAATGTTGGCATATAGCAGATGAGTAATGGGGTCAGGTCTCCCTTGATTATGACATCTTGGCTGTGTCACCCTCTGCTCTGAACACCAGGTAGCTCTGCTGTGCTGCCTAGACCAGATGCAGGTACTGTTTCCTGAGTTCTGCAGCCAGTAAGGGGAATGGTTGCTCATTGTTGCAGGCAGTAAGGGGGAAGGTAAGGAGGGGTATCTCTCACCCTCCACACCACCACACGACAGAAGAGTAGTGAGGACAGCTCTCCCAAGCTTACAACATCAGGGCTAGCTCACCCACACCTCTGCCAAGAAGGTGGGCTCTGTTGTGTTAACCTGGTGAGTTGCAGGGCTGGATATCCCTGGTGTTGCTGGTGATGTGGGGCAGGGATGGCTCTCCTGCTCTTGTGACCTCAGGGCCATTTCTCATGCCTCACACATTCATTGTTTGGTGGGGCAGTAAGAAGGCAACTCTCCTCTGCCCATGCCACCACAGGACAGATGGGTTTTGAGGATAGCTCTCTCTTGCTCAGTACTTCAGGGCTGTTCACCCACACCTGAGTCACCAGGATAGGCTAGAAATGGTTTACTTTAAACAAAGCAGCTTTACTTTCAGGACACTAAGATTATTACACATAAAAGAAAGTGAAGCCACAAACAGTATGCATATGCTCCATATTAATATGTTCTTTAATTTCCACCCTGTACTAGCACATTACACTAAAGATTACTAAGCAAAGTCATGAACCAATACTGTTCCATCATATATAAGTGAAGGCCATATTTACACAATGATTAACATTCTATGCTGTACAGAGATTTCATTACTGACGTGTTTACCCTGTAATGGTAACAGTATCACACACACACACAGTAGAGCTACTGCCATAGCTCACCCTTGTACTTTTGAAACATAACCTTTTTATTGACAGATTAGCTTATTGATTAGGGTATGTGAACTGGTTTGCATCAACCTGAATGGCTTTAACGTGAGCAGCTTCTTGGTTTAAATTTGTGAACAAATCCACTAAGAAGACTTCATGCCTCAGTACTGATTCTCTTTGGTCATGGATGAAATCTTTTTTTTTTTTTTTAAGGTTTATTTATTATGTGTACAAGTGTTCTCCCTGCATGTATGCAGGCACGCCAGAAGAGGGCACCAGATCTAACTACAGATGGTTGGGAGCCACCATGTGGTTACTGGGAATTGAACTCAGGACCTCTGGAAGAGCAGGCACTACTCTTAACCTCTGAGCCATCTCTCCAATCCCATGGATGAAATCTTGTTGCAGTGAAGATGTTATAATCATAAGTTTTAGCTTGTAATTTATTTTAAATGAAGGGCATTAAAAACAGAGCCTAAAGGAAGAAAATATTATAAATAATTCGCAGGTGAAGGAAGATCTTGGTAAAAAATACAGGGGTGAGTTCTGGGACTACTGCAGTAATCAATAAAACTAAAAACACATATAAACATTCATGAACTGTGGGTATATAATCTGGGTAATGTGGAATTCACTTCACCAGACTCAAAGATTCACAGACCTTTTGTTAATAAGTTTTCCTCTTCAATTTTTATCTCCTGCATTCTTTAGATTCCATTTCTTGTGTACTCCTAGAAAAGCATTGAGTACTTAGTCAGAATGGATGACATATATACTGTGAAAACCATATGCTTATTGCTGGGTTTTCCCTGTTTATACAGTGTATCCAAAAAAAGAGTAATTGAAGAATACCACATTATGACAGGGATTTTATGGGTTAGTATAAATATAGCAATAATCTTTATATTTTTTCTT
Organism: Onychomys torridus; assembly: GCF_903995425.1. NCBI lineage: Eukaryota > Metazoa > Chordata > Mammalia > Rodentia > Cricetidae > Onychomys > Onychomys torridus. The sequence continues at coordinate 3,361,078 of NC_050463.1, forward strand.
CTAAATGTAATATGCACATGTCCTGGTGAATTATGGATGTAAATATAATTACTCACTCTATTTTGGGGGGGCAGATTGGGGTTTTCTTTTTTTCTTTTTTTACTCCTTTTTAATATTTATTATATTTGTGTTTTAATTTTACACATCAGCCATGGGTTCCTCTGTCCTCCCCCCTCCCGCCACAGCTCCCACATTCTCCCCAGCCCCTCCCCTCCATTCCCATATCATCAAGGCCCAAGACTCCCCTGGGACTCATTAAAACCTGGTGGATTCAGTACAGGCAAGTCCAGTCCCCTCCCTCCATGCTGAGCAAAGTGTCCCTGTGTAAGCCCAAGGTTCCAAACAGCAGCTCATGCACTAAGGACAGGTCTGGGTCCCAGTGCCTGGGTGCCTCCCAAACAGTTCAAGCTATTCAATTGGCTCACTTATCCAGAGGGCCTGATCCAGTTGGAGGCTCCACAGCCTTTGGTTCATAATTCATGTGCTTCCATTAGTTTAGCTATTTGTCCCTTTGCTTTTCCAATCTTGGTCTCAGCAATTCACACTCTTATGGTCGCTCCTCTTTCTTGATAATTGGACTCCTGGAGCTCCACCTGGGGCCTGTCCAAGGATCTCTGCTTGCACTTCCATCAGTTATTGGATGAGAGTTCCAGCATGAGAGTTAAGGTCTTTGGCCATCTGATCACCAGACTAGGTCAGATCAGGCTTTCTCTCGACCATTGCCAGCAGTCTACAGAGGATGTAGCATTGTGGATTTCTGGGGACCTCTCGAGCACTCTGCCTATTCCTGTTCTCAAGTGTTCATCATTTATCATGGTCTGTTATTCCTTGTTCTCCCTTTCTGTTCTTGATCCAGCTGGGATCTCCTGCTCCCCTAAACTTTCTCTCCTTCGAACCTTGCGCTCCATTACTCCCACTGTTGTCCAGGTTGTTCATGTAGATCTCATCCATTTCTCTATTATTGGGCAATCCCTGTGTCTTTCCTAGGGTCCTTTTTTCCAGGTAGCCTCACTGGAGTTGTTTAGCAGTCTAGTCATCTTTGTTTTACATCTAGTATCCTCCTATTAGTGAGTACATACCATGTTCATCCTTCTGAGTCTGGGTTACCTCACTAATGATGATTTTTTTTCTAGATTGATCCATTTTCCTGAAAACCTCATGATGTCATTGTTTTTCTCTGCTGAGTAGTATTCCATTGTGTATATATATCATATTTTCTTTATCCACTCTTCAGTTGAAGGGCATCTAAATTGTTTCCAGGTTCTGGCCATTACTAACAATGCTGATATGAACATAGCTGAGGAAATGCCCTTGTGGTATGATTGAGCATTCCTTGGGTATATTCCCAAGAATGCTACAGCTGGATCTTGGGGGAGATGGATTCCCAATTTTCTATGGAAGCGCCATATTGATTTCCAAAGTGGCTGTACAGGCTTCCATTCCCACCAGCAGTGGAGGAGAGTTCCCCTTGCTCCACATGCTCTCCAGCATAAGCTGTCTTCTGTGTTTTTGATCTTAACCAATCTGACAGATGTAGGGTGGTATCTCAGAGTTGTTTTGATTTGCATTTCCTGGATAATTAGGGATGTTGAGCAATTCCTTAAATGTCTTTCAGCCATTTGAACTTCCTCTGTGGAGAATTCTCTGTTTAGTTCTATAGCCCATTTCTTAATTGGACTGTGGGGCATTTTGATGTCTCATTTCTTGAGTTCTTTACATATTCTGGATATCAGTCAGATGTGGGGTTGGTGAAGACCTTTACCATTTCTGTATGCTGTCGCTCCATCTTGTTGACTGTGTCCTTTGCTCTACAAAAGCTTCTCTGTTTCAACAGGTCCCATTGATTGATTGTCTCTCTCAGTGTCTGTGCTACTGGTGTTATATTTAGAAAGTGATCTCTGGTGCCAATAAGTTCAAGACTACTTCCTAGTTTCTCTTCCATCAGGTTCAGAGTAACTGGATTTATGTTGAGATCTATGAACCACTTGGACTTAAGTTTTTTGCAAGGTGACACATATGGATCTATTTGCAACCTTCTACACATTGACATCCAGTTATGCCAGCACCATTTGTTGAAGATGCTTTCTTTTTTCCTTTGTACATTTTTGGCTTCTTTGTCAAAAATTATATATTCATAGGTATGTGGGTTAATGTCAGGGTCATCAATTCGATTCCATTGGTCCATATGTCAGTTTTTATTCCAGTACCAAGCTGTTTTTATTACTGTAGCTCTATAGTAGAGCTTGAGGTTGGGGATTGTGATGCCTCCATAGGTTGTTTTATTGTACAGGATTCATTTGGCTATCCTGGGTTTTTTATTTTTCCATATGAAGTTGAGTATTATTCTTTGCAGGTCTGTGAAGAATTGTGTTGGTATTTTGATGGGGATTGCGTTGAATCTGTAGATTGCCTTTGGTAATATCACCATTCTTACTATGTTAATCCTGCCTATCCATGAACATTGGATATCTTTCCATTTTCTGACATCTTCAATTTCTTTTTTCAGGGACTTAAAGTTCTTGTCATATAGGTCCTTCACATGCTTAGTTAGAGTATCCCCAAGGTATTTTATATCATTTGTGGCTATTATAAAGGGTTATGTATCTCTGATTTCCTTCTCAGCCTGTTTGTCTATTGTATATAGGAGGGCTACTGAATTTTTTTGAGTTGATCTTGTATCCTGCTATATTGCTGAAGGTATTTCTAAGCTGTATCAGTTCCTTGGTTGAATTTTTGGGGTCACTCATGTATACTATCATGTCATCTGCAAATAGGGAAAGCCTGACTTCTTCCTTTCCAATTTGTATCCCCTTAATTTCCTTTTGTTGTCTCTTTGCTCTGGCTATAGAGCAGGACCTCCCAACCCCACTGGGAAGGTTCCCGCTCTCCAAGAGCCTCTGGTCGACCCTACAACCTCCACTCCCTGCCCCCACACCCATCTACCGGAGATCCCAGCCACCTCCAAATCCACTCACCCAACCTCTAGGGTATTACGGCATTTTGTTCTTTAGACTGTTTCTTGCTATTTGAGGGTGACAGTATCTTTCGGGGACCCTGTCAGTGTTGAGATAATGATCAAGTCCCAGGAAAACTACTTGTAAGATTTGTTGTCTCTATGTAATGGTAAATTGAAGGGCTTATCTGACATCTTGCTGGAGTGCTCTGTGTGGTAGGACTCCCTCTGCTAGCTGCTTTGAAGTTGTTATAATGAGTTTTGTGAAAACTTTGATAGGGGCATTCTGAGAAGCTGGGCCACCTGGGCTACTTGTCTCTATTGGTGTCTGGTCTTTTTTTTTCTGAAGGCACACAAGCATTTAAAGGTAAAACATGTCCTTGCATTAATGTAAGTATGGAATGTGTTGTGCACAATTCAGTTATGAAGGATTTTTTCTTTTATGTTTGTGCAGATAAAAGGCATCTGTCAACTTTATGTTAGTTTGGACTGTATAACCAAATCATTATGAAAACTCTGTAGCCAACAAGATGTATCATGTCTCATACAGTTTCAGAGCTGTTCCCATGTAAAGGGATCAGCATACATGTCACTTGCCTGGTAGTTTTTTTCTTAATTTTTTTTTATATCAGTGGTCAATATTTTCAGATCACACCTGATCTCTGTTCATTTTGAAGGAATCTTCAGCTTTTCATTTCCTGTGGAAACAAATATATAACCTCTCCCCAAATGCAATAAGTTTTCTGTATTCCATTTAAAGTTAAGCCATCCCTTAAATACCTAGGCTGGTTTAATTCAGCAGTCTCTTTTACAATCCAGTGTTCACAACAGCTGTCATTCAAATATCAGCATTTAAAAAATTCAACGTCAACACAAAACCATATAGGATGGAGAATGCCTGTTTTTACCCCATCTTTATGTAGCTTTTTTTTTTATATTACTTTACTCTCTCTTTAAAGAATTGACATTATTTACAAGCTATTTATTTGTTCTGTTATTGACGATACCCAATTTATGATTTTTTTATGTACTTAAGCACATTTTATGCATAATATAATGTGTTTTGACATTTTTATTCCATCCAGACCTGTCCGTAATGTATGCATGTAGTCTTTTCTGATCTCCTGAGCCAAATCTCAACTGACCAGGCTCCACTTAGCACCTGACACTGGTGACTGGTTCTGCCTCATCCTCAGGTCCAAGAGTCAGCCTTATGCAAACAGGCTTGGGCAGAGAGCTGCATTTAACTGGAAGACAAATTTACCACCCCAGCTCTGGGAATTTGATGCTGTGGTACAGCAGGTGTTTTTGCTTACCAGGCAACACATTGGGCGTAAAATGTAGCAGGCTTTCTTAGACTGCCAGCCTCCAAAGCATGATGTGAAGACATACTATTAGTTATGAATGCTCTGTCTAGTTTAAGCTTGTTTGTAGCTAGCATTTCTAGCTTTAATTAACCCATTTCTAAAAATATATGTGGTGCTCCAAGACTCACTTACCTCATCTATATACTCTCCATTGCTCTTTCCTGTTTACTCCAAGTCTGGCTAGCTCGCTCCCCTTTATTCTTCTTCCTTCTTTTCTTCCTTGTCCACTAGCCCCACTTATGCCTCCTCTGCATATCTACTGGCCATTCAACATTTTATTCGACCAATCAGGTGACTTAAGCAGTCAGGATAAATCAGCAACACAACTTTACATACTTAAACAATTTACATAGTTAAACAAAATATTCCACAACATACCAAATGCAATACATCTTCACATAATTAAACAAATGAAAAATCAGGGTACACAGTGCGATCAAATATACCACTACAAACCTCTGATCGCTCAAGGGGCTGTCAATGACTGTTCAACCACTTCTGCAATCCACATTAGCATGTGCCTACACTTGGTATTTTCCAAGGTGAGGTAGAAATGAATAGCCCTGGGAAAGTATATTACCTGCACTAGAAATCATATAGTGAGCCAGACTGAGCATGCCATTCAGGTGTTAGTATAGCTTAAAGAATCCTCAGTGGAATGTCTGCAGACAGGACACAGGATAAAATTCCTTTATAGAGCAGTGGAGCACAGCAGTAAAGCAGCTGGACAGGTGATCATCATTTCATTTCCACTGCTGCTGGCTGATGCTTCAGCACCATCATAGATTCCAGACAGGGGTGTCAAAAAGTGGACAATGGACTGTGGGGCAAAGGCCAATGTGCCGTAGATCCATTTGGACTCCAGGACAAAGACTGACACTAATGGTCCAAAAACCTGGGCTTGCAGAGCCTGCACAATCTTTGCTATTTACTGTTTGAGATAGGGTCTCTCTTCTAACCCAGGCTTTCCTAAATCTCACAGTGATCCTCCTGCCACAGTGTGCTCAGTACAGTGGATAGTTCTGTGCCACCCTAACTTCTGTTTATTTAATGACTAAATGTGAATAATTAATACAAGTCAGTCATGGTGGTGCAGAGCTTTAATCTTAGCACTCTGCAGCAGAGGCAGTGATCTTTATGATCTCAAGGCTAGCCAGGTCTGTGTGATGGGTTCAAGACCAGGAAGGGTGGTAGAGTAAGACCCCGACAAAGAAAATGAAATAATAGGAGAATAATGTGAAAACACTTTTTCTTCATTTGGCTTACCTAATTTTCAGTAATGATGAAGAAATGAGAGAAAATTAAATCTGAGAACTCACATGTAATGTAGGTAGTAAAATATGTATAATTTAGCTGTCAATAACAAGAGGCTGTCTAGTAAATATGGAGTGATTAAGTAAAAATATTTTGATCCTGTAGGGTTAAGTAGACTAAAATTATGTATTGGTGGGTTTTTCTACAGAATAGGTGTTTAAGAGATTGCAGATATTTAGTACATTAAAAAAAAAAAATCAGAGTTTACAGAAGTGAAAATCATAGTACATTTTCCACAGCTGGCTTGATGTATGGTTGTCCATGAAACTGACAGGTTTTCTTTGTCCTTTCTCAGTTTCATAGCAAACCTGACTAGTGCCCCAGAAATGCGTCCCGAACTCCCAAGAATTTGGTCAGAGTTAAGATCTGAATCAGTAAGTAGCTGGTCCCAGCAAAGGTTTTAGGTACCAAACTTCTCTCTCTGGGTGTGATGGTGGGGTCCCTCACCCCACTCTGCAGGCTGCCATGGTGCTACAAAGGAGGTGCCTAACCTGAAAGTTACTCTGGCCCTACTGGGTAACACCTGAGTTCAGGGACTTTCTACTGAGATTGCAGGACCTGCGGAAGCCTCCATCACCAAGTCAGTCTGGACTTCCTGTAGTCAGCGTTTCAGGTGCTGGTGACATGGCCTAGAAGCGTAACAGAGATGGGAAAGGAGTGAAATGTCATTTCACCTGCTCAGAAAGAAGGTCCCTGAGTAGCTCACTTGCATAGTCCACAGAAAGAGGTGGCCTGCCCTGGTTTTGACATAAGAATATGGAGGTTCTAAGGAATAAAAAAGGAAAGGACATGGCTGCTACTAGGTATGGTGGAGGAGAAAATTTTTTTTGATAAAAGGCAGAGAGCAGGGAGAGGCAGGGACATTTGAGGGAGTTCAGAGCAGACATGAGCTTGAACAATGTGAGAAGAGGAGCTAGGTGAGAAGAGAGATAGACCAAGAGTTCAGGAAGCTTAGATGTGGAAAATCCAGGTTACCATAATGGTTGGTTTATGTAGGGAAAGACAGCCCAGCCCCAGGGCTGGAGAAGTTCTGGGCGGTGGGCGGGGCTTACTAGCCCTACCCTGTAACAGGTAGGGGTGAGGAATGCAGGGAGAATCTGGCAGACAATGTCTTGCTTGGAAATGGTCATTAGGCGCCTCAGCCATTTGTCCCTGGTTTGAGACCTAACACCCTGTGTCCAGGACGAAGAAGTGCCTATCTGACTGCAGGAAAGGTGCAGGGACGACCTTGCAGTCCAGTTCCAAGTTTTGCAGCAAAGCCAATCTCAGCCTGACTGGGACAGATCTGTGCCTGAGGAGGAAGCCAGTGCTGGGAAACACTGTGCTGTGTCCCTTCAAGGTACTCTGTCCCTAGGGGAGCTGTTCCTGTCACTCAGGAATCACTAGCCAATCAGGGCCTCCAGTCCGAATAGGGTGGGCATTTCCTGTCCGCCATTCTTCTGGCTTGGCGGCTCAGAGGCTGAGTGAGACTCTCTTGTTCCGTGTGCTGCGCTGTGACCCGCTGCCGGGAGCTGTGAGGAGAGCTGGGCGAGTTCGGAATCCGCCATGGTGAGTGAGGGGCCGCCGTCCCCACGAGGGGAGGAGTCGTGGGTGCGGGGTGGATCCCGGGGCTGTGGGAACCGACAAAGGCGGCGGCCCTGGAGGTCTGAGTTCCCTGCTGTTCCTGCAGCTCCGAAGTCCTGCAGCCTCTGAATAACTTGCATATGCCACAGCGGTGGCGGCGGGGGCTCAGAACACGGGCATGTGGCCACTGTACTTGGGTATTTACTTATTGTGACATCAGCGTGTAGTGCGCCCACACGCGCCACTTGTGTTATGCCTGGTGGAAGGAAGACTGTTAACTCACAGAGTCCTGGTTACTCTAGTGGAACTGAATATTCAGGTGTAGGATCCTTCTGCAGTTAATTCCGTGCAGAGCGTGATTTTTTGTGTCATAAACATGTTTGCAAGGTAGTCCATTCACTTGTGTCAGTAAGGTCAGGCATGCTGGGTTTCCTGGCCTGTGAGTCAAAATTGACTCTATATTAATTGTATCTTTTTAAGTGTTCTCTTTGACCAACAGCACATAGTGAGTTCTAGGCCACCTTGTGCTGCATAGTGAGAGCCCATTTCAAAAAACCTTAAAGAAAGATATGTCTCTGTGCCTTTTTGTCTGTTTGTTTTGTTTTTGTGGTTTTTTTTTTTTTCTTTTTTGAGGCAACCTTTTTCTCCCTGGTATAGGTTATGGAATTAATCTTGAGTTCCCTTCAGAAAAGCAGTATGTTCTCTTAACAGCTGAGCCATCTCTCCAACCAAAACTCCAAGTATTAAATCTTTAATTTTAAAACCACAGTTTTACTTCCTCAAATATTTAAAAGTTGAATCTTTTATCAATATAAAAGCAGGCAAACAATTATGATGATGTATATGAGAAAAAATAAGTTAACATGATACACTATTAATCTTCAAAAATTACATTCAAGAAACTTGAATCCATAGAGCAAAGACTGTTGTCAACTCTACTCCATACATACACATATTTATGTGTGTGTGTGTGTGTGTGTGTGTGTGTGTGTTTGTGTGTTTTAATGGGGACTATGGGGATTCAGCCCCTGATAGTTTCCTCCCAGGGTCCAGGAAGAATCTGCAACCAGCTGATAATTAATCTTTGACGAAAAATAATGAATCTATGTACATGTAATTCCTTGGTCCATAAACTTTATTATTCTGTGTCAGTTACAAGCTTATATTCTGCTCTCACATTTAGCTCCTTTCTTGCCCAATTATTCTTTACATTTATCTGTTGTCCCTTCCAGGTTCTATCTTAATTCCTTCATCTAGTTCTGCCCCTTCTAGAGTGTCATCCATCTAGTTCTTTCCCATATGAGCTCCTCTCCCATCTCTCCTTCTCTCTCATCTTGTTTTTCCACATCTTGTTCTTCCCCATCTGGCTCTTCCTCATCTTCCATCTCATACCTCTAGTACTTTCTTCTAGCCCTTCAATGTAGTTCTTACCCATCTCAGTTTGTTCCTCTCAAGTTCTTCCCCATCTAGTTCTTCCATTCTCTTTTCTCCTCTCTGTCCCGTGTCCTGGAAGTCCCAGTATATGAAGGGAAGGTCCATGCCAAATTGTGTAAAGCCATTACTTAACGTCCACCTGACCTAGGTGATCTCTCCTTGTGGAATTTACCTTAAATCAGGAGACTTGCATGTTGGCTATTATCACTGTTAGTCCCAGGTACTGATGCAGATACTTTGTAAAAGGAAACGGTGATCTTAACTGTTGATTCATATTTACATTCTACTGGGATTTTTGCTTGTTTGTTTTCTTTTATGGTTTAATAGCAACCTTTCCGTCACTAATGTTTGAGAGAATCATTTTGATATGTGTGTCAGTAACGTAATAAAAATGAAATTTTTCCATAGGAATATCCCATTAGCTGTATAGTTCAAATGAGTCACTCCAGTTTTCTGAAAGCCAAGTACATTTTTAGAATCTATGTTTAGCTCATTGAGAGTTTAGAGTGAGCCCCTTGTGCTCAGTGTTTTTCTTTGTTTGACAGGGTCTCAATATGTACATTTGACTATCATAGAAATCTCTACATAGGCCAGGCTGCCTTGGAAATCACAGAGATTCACTTGTCTCTGCCTCCTGAGTTTAGGGATTAAAAGTGTGCACCACCATGCCCATCTTGTCCATCCTTTTTTTGATGTCAGTAATTTTGAAACAAGTGTGCTGTTGTTTACCCAATGGTATTGCTTTTTTTGAATATCTCTCTCTGTATATAGCTCAGCATTTCTCTTGCAATGCCATGTAGTATTTATAGGGATCAGAAATGAGAGTCATAATCCTCTTTCTCTAATTCCCTCTAAAATGGTTTGCTGATTGCATTTGAAATGCTGTGATAAGAAATAAATTTGTCAAGCAACACATAATTATGTAAATATAAATCCCCTGATGTGTACATTTCAGAGTATCCAATTTTTCCATTTCTGTTTCATTTGTGTATGTGATTTTTAGGATACAATGACCTATGAGGATGTGCAAGTGAACTTCACCCATGAAGAATGGGCTTTGCTGGATCCTTCCCAGAAGAGTCTCTACAGAGATGTGATGCTGGAAACTTGTGATAATCTCACTGCTATAGGTAAGAATGTGAGTTTTCCTTCAATTTTTAACTTACAGGTATAAACCTTTCTTAGGAATTTTTGTTCCACTGTGAAAGAAGAATGTGATATATAAATTAGGCATGGTTCTAAGTTTCACTGAATATAATAACTCAAAATTTGCATAATTCCCGATAATATATCATTCATTTCTGGTATTATATTTTAGGTTACAAATGGGAGGACCAGAATATTGGAGAACTTTGTCAAGGTTCTGGAAGAAATGGAAGGTAATTTACATGTTCAAGGTGATAGATACATTTATGTCTCTGAAGAACTTTTAAAGTGCCCTGACATTTAATGAAAACCAACAATATAAATAATTACTGCTTTGTGATGATTATTAAATTCTTACAATATCATGTACCTCACTTTCAGATAGCTGATATGTGTTTGCAATGTGTTCCTGTAAGAGACAAAACAAAGAAACAATGCCTTAACAGATGTCACCAAATCAATCTTAACTCCCTGAGATCCAGGCGTCCATTTAGTTTCATTCCATTCAACTAATGGAAAGGCATTCACATTGATTAGGGGATTAGGGTATGTCCAAAAAATGTTCATAAGCAAATTGTCCTTTAGTTAAGCTTGTGTTACTCATATACTTGAAGAGAGTAATCATCGTTTAGTTTAAGGGGCAGTTTATGAGATTTCAGAATGCTGTCCTTGTGAAGAAAACTTAATCCCTGAATACATCTCTTTGAGGAACAAAAAGTTACACTTTGTGAATGCAATGTGAAAAACCTTTGATTGCTATTTTCTCTTAACAGGTATATCATCTGTCTCTCTGGATATAAGCCATGTGAGAACAATGGATCTGGAAAAAAGATAAGTACCTCTCTGTCACCCAGAAAAATCAAAAGATATGCAGTGGTTACCACTGTGAGTAGACAGTGTGATCATGAAACAAGTGTAGAATTAATTGGATTTCCAACTTCACTTGAACTACACCAACATACTTACAATGGAAAAAAGCCTTATGAGTACAAAGAACTTGGTAATTTTTCTGTCTGTACTGGGTCATGTTGTACCTGGAATGTGAATCCCACTATAGGAAAATGTTATGAATGCAATCAGTGTGGTAAAGCTCTCAGTTCTTCCAGTTCTCTTCAAAGAAATGTAAAAACTCACATGGAAAAAGGAACTGATAATTGTGAGCCATGTACTAAAGGCATGAACCATCACACATATCTTGAAACATGCAAAAGAACCCATAAAGAAGAGGAATCCCATGAATGTAAACAACCTGATAAAACATTTATATATGATTGCCCTTTACAATTACATCAAAGAACGCATTTGAAAATTAAACTCTCTGGATATAATCAAAGTTTTAAAGCTTTTGCACATCATAGTTATCTTCAATTACCCAGAACTAATGCTTTAATGAAACAGTATGAAGATAAGCAATTTGGTAAAGCTTTTACATATCCTAGTATTCTTAAACAATATGAAAGAAGTCATAGTGGTGTGAAATCTTATGAATGCAATCAATGTGGTAGAGCATTTGCACAAAACACTCATCTTCTCAATCTTGAAAAAAGTCATATTGGAAATAAACCCTATGAATGTAATCAGTGTAGTAAAACATTTGCATGGAAACGTAATCCTCACAATCATGAAAGAATTCATACTGGAGAGAAACCATATCAATGTAATCAATGTGGTAAATCCTTTACACGTAAAAGTCATCTTCACATTCATGAAAGAATTCATACTGGAGAGAAACCTTATGAATGTAATCAATGTGGTAAATCCTTTACACATAAAAGTAATCTTCACATTCATGAAAGAATTCATACTGGAGAGAAACCGTATGAATATAATCAATGTGGTAAAACATTTGCACGGAAATGTGATCTTCACTATCATGAAAGAATTCATACTGGAGAGAAACCTTATGAATGTAATCAATGTGGTAAAACATTTGCACGGAAATGTGATCTTCACTATCATGAAAGAATTCATACTGGAGAGAAACCTTATGAATGTAATCAATGTGGTAAAACATATGCACGGAAATATGATCTCCACTCTCATGAAAGAATTCATACTGGAGAGAAACCGTATGAATGTAATCAATGTGGTAAATCCTTTACACGTAAAAGTTACCTTCATATTCATGAATCTATTCATGTTGGAAAGAATCCCTATGAATGTAATCAATGTGGTAGAGCCTTTACACATAAAAGTTTTCTTCACAGTCATGGAAGAATTCATACTGGAGAGAAACCTTATGAATGTAATCAATGTGGTAGAACATTTGCATGGAAAAGTTATCTTCACAATCATGAGAGAATTCATACTGGAGAGAAACCTTATGTATGTAATCAGTGTGGTAAATCCTTTACTCGTAAAAGTCATCTTCACCGTCATGAAAGAATTCATGCTTGAGAGAAACCGTATGAATGTAATCAGTGTGGTAAAGCATTTGCATGGAAAAGTCTTCTTTATAGACATGAAAGAATTCATACTGGAGAGAAAACCTTTGAATGTAATCAATGTGGTAAAGCATTTAAATATAAAACTGATCTTCACAGTCATGAAAGTATTCATAATGGAGCGAAACCCTATGAATGTAATCAATGTGGTAAAATATTTCCACCTAAAATTCACCTTTACTATCATGAAAGAATTCATACTGGAGAGAAATCGTATGAATGTAATCAATGTGGTAGAACATTTGCATGGAAAAGTGATCTTCACAATCATGAGAGAATTCATAATGGAGAGAAACCTTATGAATGTAATCAGTGTGGTAATTCCTTTACACGTAAAAGTCATCTTCACAGTCATGAAAGAATTCATACTGGATAGAAACCCTATGAATGTAATCAATGTGGTAAAACATTTGCATGGAAACATGATCTTCACAATCCTGAAAGAAGTCATACTGGAGAGAAACTCTATGAATGTAATCAATGTGGTAAAACCTTTCCATGGAAAAGTCACCTTCACAGTCACGAAAGAATTCATAGTGGAGAAAAACCCTATGAATGTAATCAATGTGGTAAAGCATTTGCATGGAAAAGTCTTCTTTATAGACATGAAAGGTTTTATACTGGAGAGAAAAACCTTTGAATGTAATCAATGTGGTAAAGCATTTAAATATAAAACTGATCTTCACAGTCATGAAAGAATTCATAATGGAGAGAAACCCTATGAATGTAATCAATGTGGTAAAACATTTCCACCTAAAAGTCACCTTTACTATCGTGAAAGAAATCGTAGTGGAGAGAAGCCTTATGAATGTAATCAGTGTAGTAAAACATTTGCATGGAAAAGTGATCTTCACAATCATGAGAGAATTCATACTGGAGAGAAACCTTATGAATGTAATCAATGTGGTAAATCCTTTACACGTAAAAGTCATCTTCACAGCCATGAAAGAATTCATGTCGGAAAGAAACCCTATGAATGTAATGAATGTGGTAAATCATTTGCATGGAAAAGTTCTTTTCACAGACATATAAGAATGCATTTTGGAGAGAAAACCTATGAATGTAATCAATGTGGTAAGCCTTTACACATAAAAGTGATCTTGACATTCATGAATGAACTCAATCAATCAAAGTGGTACAGCATTTATATGGAAAAGTCATTTTCACAGCCATGAAATAAATCATATTGGAGAGAAACGCTATGGATATGTTCAATGTGGTAGAAATTTGCATGGAAAGGACTTCTTTGCAATCATAAAATATCATACTGGAGACAAAGTCTATGATAGCAATTAATGTTGTAAAGCATTTGCTTACAACTGTCATCTTCACACCTAGTGAAAGAATTCATAGTAGAGAAAACCCTATCAGTGTATTCAATGTGGTAAAGCCTTTACATATCCAAGTGTTCTTAAACAACATGAAAGAAAACATATGGGAGAGAAGGTCTATTAATGTGGTAGAGCATTTATATATAAAGTCATCTCACAGGCCTGAAATAATATGTCCTAGAGAAAAACCCCTTGAACCTTATAAATCAGGTAAAGCTTTGAACACCAGGCACAAAATCCATCATTTTGAGATGCCAGTACCACAGGGTGTCCACCAAGACCATCAACAGTGGTAAAGTGGAACCAGTAAGAGCTAGAAGTTATGTGTACTGTAGAGAATGGAGCCAAAGAAGTGACCCAAGCCCATTGGAGAATCGCTGAAGATTCTGCATGGATCCCAGTTACTAGAAGTTGAGTTAATCTATACAGTCAGATTTTGTTTTGCTTTTTTCATGTTTTGACTGCCTTGCTTCTTCCTCTTGTATAGAGACAGTATTTAATTTCTCCGTGAGCCATATTTGAAAGGCTTTGAAGTTTTAAAAGAGATTATAGATTTTTAGTGAGATTGCATATTTTTAAAGAGAAACTTCAATGTATATGAATTTGTAAAGATTGTTGGACTTTTATTAAAGCTATTATGTTTTTAATGCAGTATCCAGTAAATAAATAGGAAAGGAGAGGTTGCGGCTTAATAGTGCCATGTTGTGTGTCATGTTGAAAAGGGGTCAACTGCACTGGCTAGTCCCATGTCAACTTCACAAACAAGCTAGTTATGAAAGAAGGGAAACTCAATTGAGAAACCTACATAAGATCTGGCTCTAAGGCATTTTCTTAATTAATGATTGATTATGGAGCTGTTCTTTGTTCTATAACATAGGCAGAACAAGCTATGCAGGATAATCCAGTTAAGAAGCTACACTGCATGGCCTCTGCATCAATTCCAAGTTCCTGCCCCATTTAGGGTTCTGTCCTGAATTCCTTCACAATATGGAAGTTTAGGCCAAATAAACCATCTCCTCTCCATTATGCTTTTTGGTCTTTGTGGTTCATTGCCGAAATTGTAACTAAGACATTTTGTCTCAAAAATCCAAAAATAGGGTTGTGGACAGATGGCCCAGCAATTCAACACACTGGCTGTTTTTCCAGAGGACACAGTTTCAATTCCCACCACCAATATGGAAGTTCACAACTGTCTGTATGTCCTCTTCCAGGGACCACAACACCCTCACACAGACTTAGATCCAAACAAAACACCTGTGAATATAAAGTAAAAATAAAGTATTTTTAAAGAATAAATCACATTATGGAACTTTCCCTAACATAACCTGGACTCATCTCTACGCAACTATATCTTTTGTTGTCTTCATTCATATTAAGAGAACTGTGTTTACAATTGCAATAAGAAGTGATGATAAGAGTCTATTCACAGAGGGATAGGAAGCATTCAATCCTTCAGTGATCATATAGGAAATTTCATCACCTCCCAGTGATAGAAGACAGAAACAATAATGGCACAACTTTATCTTCTACAGTATAATAACCATTGGAATGATGAGAGTTTGACTCAGTTGTAAAGCTACTGTTAGGTACCCAAATTGGTTCCTATCACCCACATCAGGTGGCTCAGAACTGCTTATAAAATCTTGTCCTGGAGATAGGATGCATTCTTCTGGTTTCCTAGGATACCAGTATGTAAATGGTGCAAAGACAATTATGTGTTTGTTTGTGACTCCATATTTTCAAAAGAACTCCTTTCATGTATATGTTATATTTTTCTAAAACAAAAATAAAATTAATTATAATTATTATCAGACATGGTCTTGGAAAGAAGTCATTTGAGGAGAATTCTGAATACTTATGTTAACACTCCAAGAAAATGCAATGAAAGTCTTGTGACCTCAGTTTCTTCAAATCCAGAAATGGTTCTTGAAATGTGTTTTTTCTGCAGAAAGATGTGATTTGACTTTTGGTTGCTCATATTGCTTGGTGGTGTTGCTCAGCTAAATGTTTGATCTATCCTTTATATGCCTGAATGGTAAAACATGTGTTTGTCCCATGTGGTTTGTTCTACCATTGTATACAACTTTAACTCATGAGAATATCACTTATGTAACTTTTCTTAACCCACAAAGTATAAATTGTCTCAGGCAATAAATAAAGTTGGCTACTGTATGATACTTTAATCATCCAAATTTATTAACTCCAGTCTCCCAGAGCCAATTACCACTACTGCCTCCCTTACATACTTATCCTCCATTTTCTGAAATTTACCCTGAAGCATGGAGTGAGTAATTTACTGATCAGTCTAATCATGAATTCTGTCCATTTTGGTAACTATTTAGAAGAGCCTATGATAAAGTTGACTTCACGTACAATTTCCTTTCTGGCATTTTGACGAATGGTTGGTATTTCCAGTGCAACTACAGCAAAATCAAAAGGATTAACACCTAATTATTTCACTAACCAATCCATTAAACACTAGTAGGACAGATGAAGTTGGAATATCCTCAAATTCCATCTATAGATTCAAAAATTAATTACAGCTATTCCAATGCAGACCTAAGAGGTATTTGTGTATCCTGTGGATCCTTTGCTGGCTTTAAAAGTACTTATTTACCACACTGAATTGTTACCCACAGATATTATAGCACAAGAGGATTAAGCATTGAAATGAATGGATATACACTCTTAGCCCAGAAAATACTAGCTGGATAATGGCAGGTTTGCAGATATTCCTAAAGATTGACCTTCAGTAGTTTTGGAATTAAAAGAATGCTTTTGAACACCCTTCTTCATCCTGATAACATGAAATTTGCCTTTTGTGTTCCCTCACTCAAACATAAAATACCTCTGCTACAATGTCAATGGGCTGAATTGTCTCAGGGCATGACAAACTCTTCTAATATGTGTTAATACTACATAAAAAATGTGTTAACGCCTGAGAGGCAGGCCTTCTCTTAGCCATATGTCCTGTCTACCTGCTCCAAAGAACAGCTCCAATTCATGTATGACATGACTCATGATATGCCAGAAAACAAACAAACAGAAAACAACGGACTTATCATTGCACCAAAATGCAGCAATGATCAGGCACTGTGTAATATTTAGTAAAAGCAGTTCTTAGAACTTCTTTTAAACCACACAAACACAAAAATCCTTTAGACAAGACAACTGAAAAACACTTAATGACTTTAGAAATTGTCAGGGGGTATTAATTGGCTGTGTCCTCCTTTAGGAATACCTAATGATGCACTAACTAGTCTATTTAAAACTACAAAAGGAGAGAAATCATTGGTTGGTCCTCACATATTACCTCTAGAAGAAAAGAAAGTACTATAGGTATATGAACCCAGACTCTAAGAGGCACTTGTGGATTCTATGGATCGTTGGTTCCCTTTAAAAGTACGTATTTTCCTCACTAACTTGGCTCATACGGGTATTACAGCACAGAGGAGAAAACTTTGAAATGGACTTATTTATACCACATCAGCTTTCTTTGCTCCTCCTGCTGCATTACTGAACCAGTACAGTACACAATATAAAAATTTTACCGCACTGAATGTTGCTGTATTATATAACCCTTGAAGAAAAATCATTGTTTAGGTGCATTAAAGAATTGTACTGGACTTTTAAATCATGTGCAGATTACTGTGGAAAGATAGGAAATCATTATCCAGCTGGCAAGAGAGAGGTTTTCTCATATGAACTGAAATTGTAATTATAAAAATTATCTAACTTCTCTCATTTCACAGGCATAAGCTTCTTTTATTTATGGCTCATCTAATGGATTAGGAAGGATTCATAGACAAGATATTCATCAATTTATTAATACTTGTTTTCCCAGAGCTCAACAGTTAGAACTTGCTGTTTTGATTCATGTATTTTACCCTTAATTTATAAAGTTGAAAATACTGTTTCAGATTTTGTTTATGTTGTATGAATATTTCCAGCATAGAAATTGCTTTAATATATCTTCACTGCCTGTTTTGTTTCTTATTACTACAGGAACAGTAACATTTGATTAAAACTCTCAGGGATCCTTTGTTTGTACTCACTCTTCTGCATAGTCTGGGCTGCCTGTTTCTGTTGCAAAAGGAAATAGGCCAGCTAATGCATGACCCTGCCTAAGTTTTTCATGTTTAAACCAGGAACTTCAGCACCTACCCACTACTGCTGCTAATATGCTTTATATACAGGGTCCATACCACTTAGAGAAGTGAGAAATTGTGCAGGAAGAGCCTACTTCAATCCTTTTACACTGTCAGAGTTTCATAGCTTGAGTTAATCCAAGAGTTAAGAATAGTAATGAATTCTGGCAAATGGCTGTCACTCCCTTTGCTCTTGAACCTCAGACGCCTACATGCATGTGTTCATTTATGCATATTTTAATTTCTTTGAACTGTACCTCAATCCTCAGAAAATTTTTCTGTAGTATGAACTCTTACACAAACTTTTTCTGTTATGGGAGTTCTTACTACTATAAAGTTTGCAATGGAATAGAATCTATTGATTTCAAAAAACTGAACCCCTTACCCTAGGCTCCATTTTCCACCTGGAAACACTGCAAGAAGCCTTGTGCTTTCCCAGAGGCCAGGCCTTCACATGGGACCCCAAGTAAAACACTGCACAGCACCCACTAATTCTCCATAAAGCCACTTAACACCTGCCAAGAGCCACCCTACCTGTGCTCCATATCCTTGCCACAATTCTGTCAGAACACTTTTGTTTACCAGAGGCCATGCAGAAACTAGAAATGTCCGGTTATATAGCAGCCATTACCAACTAACAATCCTTACACCCTGCTGAAGAGCCTCAAACTGCATCCTCTCACCCAGGCTTCATATTCTGGCTGGAACTGTGGCAGAACACTTGTGCTTTACTGAAAACCATGGTGGTACTAGGAACCCCATGTAAGTCTAAATCTACTTAGAGCTAACATCCTGTTAATAAGCCACCCAAACAGTACTCAACTGTGCTCCATATCTCAGTCCACAATTTTGGCAGGATACTTTTACTTTACCTGACAGCACAACTTGCTAGGGACCTTAGAAGACACACTGGTACTTGGAACCCCAGAAGCAACATTGGATAAAAAATCTTGGAGGTCATGCAGGATGCAATAACCTCAGTGAAAATACCTTGGTGAACCAATCACCACAACCTCATGATGCTCTGGGAGAAACACCAGAAAGGAAATAGAAACCAAGTGGGAAACTAACAAAAATTTCCATCTAGCAATGATAAAATCATTATCAGCACCTAAACCTGCAGTGATCCCAAACCCAGACTAGCAGAGGTAGGGCAAGAACACACTCAAAATTAGCCAAGGCAATATATCACCACCAGAGCCCAGATATTCTACTACAGCAAGCCCTGGTTATTCAAACACAGCTGAAGCAAATGAATATGACCTTCAATCCAATCTCTTAAAGATAATAGAGGAATTTCAAGGGGAAATGAAAAAAAAATCACTTAAAGATATCCAGGGAAATACAAATGAAATGAATATAAGGAAATGAATAAAATTGAACAACGTGAAAATGGAAGAAGAAGCAATTTAGAAAGCACAAAATGAAGGGATCCTGGAAATGCACATTCTAGGGATGTAAACAGTAACTAAAGATGCAGCACTATACAAGAAATATAAAAGAGAATCTCAGGTATATAAGACACCATATAATAAACTGATACATCTGTGAAAGAAAATGTTAAATCTAAAATGTTCTTTACACAAAACCTCGAGGAAACCTGGAACACTATGAAATGCCCAAACCTATATGTAAGGGAAAAAGGACCAGACAAAGAAACCCATGGATGTACTGCACTGAAGTCAGTGAAAGAAGCACACCCTGGCCCTGAAACCCAAGCCAGTAAAAGAAACACTTTATCCCTGAAATCAGAACCAAAGAAATATTTTGGCTGTGCAAACAGAGTCAGTAAAAGAAATGTACCCTGGCTCTGAAATTAGATCCAAAAGGTTAAAAAGGGCTAGTGAAAGAAATAGGTTGGCCTTGAAACCAGTGCCAGATCTATTCCTGACTAACTGAACATGAAACTGACTTATTCCTGAGCAAGAAAACAAACAAATCCCTGAGCAGGAAACCAACCAGCATCTGAGCATGAACACTTAAGCCTTGAAACCAGAATGAAAGAAGCACACCCTGACCCTGAAGCCAGAGCCAAAGAAACATACTTCGGCCCTCGAACCAGAGCCAGAGAAAGAAATATACCCTGGCCCTGAAACTAGAGGAAAGAGGCTAAAATGGGCCAATGAACAAAACACACTTTGGCCCTGAAACGAGAGCCAACTCTGCCCCTGACCAACTGAACCTGAAACCAACATATCCCTAAGCAGAATAACAAACCAATCCTTGAGTAGGAAACCAAGCAACTCTTGAGCAGGAACTCTAGCTCCCTGACCCTGAACCAAGAGCCAGTGAAAGAAACACACCCTTGTATATCCTGACTTCTCACATGTCAGGATACCTTTCTCCTCACAGGTGTAGGTATATCCTTCTTTCCTCACAATTCAGGAAACCTTTCTCATAGCTGTAGGTGTCTGTCATACCAATCTTCACAGTTATAGTCTGACTTTCTGACAAATCAGGATACCTTTTTGTAGAGCTGTAGATATCTAGGACACCTTCTCTTCATAGCTTCAGGTAGAGCTTGAATTCTGGACAATACAGGATACCTTTCTTCTGGAGCTGTAACACTTGCTTGCATAGCCTGATTTCTCGAAAAGTCAGGATGCCTTTTCCTCTCGAGCAGTAATATCTGTACAGAGAATATGGGAGAAAAGAAGAAGAATCCCAGGTCAAAGTCCCAAAAAATATTTTCAACAAAATCATAGAAAAAAAATTTCTAACCAAAAAGAAGAGGATGCTTATTCATGTCTTTATTACTTCCAGTACACTAAATAGATAAAGTCCCCCTGCCACATAATAATCAAGAGAGTAAATGTCCAAAATAAAAAACATTATAAGCTGCATTGCCAAAGGGCCAAGTAACGTATAAGGGGAGACCTATTAAAATTACACCTGTCAACAGAGACTTTAAATATAGAGGGCCTAGACAGATGTCTTGCAGGTTCCAAGAGACCACATGTGCCAACCTAGACATATGCACCCAGTGAAATGTTCAAGCACCATAGATGGAGAAAGCAAGATATTCCATGACAAACAAAAATCTAACTATCTATCTACAAATTCAGCCCTATGGAAGGTACCAGAAAGAAAACCCCAAAATAAGGAAGTGAGTGACACCAAAGAAAATAGAAAATAAATGATTGCACAACATCAAAGCAAAACAAGGGACACACACACACACACACGCAACACACACACAAAGACATAGGTGCACTGTGTCTCTACCCTTACCAACACCAAAATGATTGACAAAAATTAACAATCACTACTAATTAATATTCCTCAGTATCAGTGGACTCAATTCCACATTAACAGACAAAGGCTATCAGAGTGAAAGAAAAACGAGATCCACCATTTTGTGGCATACAGGAAACACACCTCACCACTAAAGATGGACATTAAATCAGAATAAAGTGTTGTAAAAAGATTTTTCAATACAACTGTGCCCAAGAGGCCAGCATGTGTAGCTATTCTAATATGTAAGAAAATAGGCTTCCAAATAAAATTCTTTGAAATAGTTGGGGAGAGACACTTTAAACTAATCAAAGAAAAAATCCACCAAGATGACATCTCAATTCTGACTATCTCTAACTCAAATGCAAGGCCACCAACATTTGTAAAAGAAACATTCCTAAAACATGAACCATGCATCAGACCCCACACACAAGTAGTAGAATTCAACCTCCCACACTCAACAGTGGACAGGCCATCCAGACAGTAACTGAACAGAACAATCATGGAAATATTAAGACATTATGACTCTAGTGGACCTAACAGATAGCTACAGAATAATTTACCCCAAAAGGAGAATATACCTTTTTGTCAGTACCCTATAGAACCTTCAATGTGGTTGCCTATACACTCAACCCCAATGCATGTCTTAATAAATAGAAGGAAACTGAAATAAACCCTGTATCTTACCAGATCACCATGGACCAATGTTGGACTTCCACAGCATAAGCAACAGAAAGCCTGAAAACTTGTGGAAACTGAACAATTCCCTACTGAGTTACAACTGCCTCAAGGAAGAAATAAAGAGAGAAATTAAATACTTCTAAGAATTCAATGAAAATGAAAGAACAACCCGAATTTATGGAATACAATGAAAGTGGTGCAAAGAAGAAAGTTAACAGCACTAAGTATACTCATAAAAAATTGACAGTTCTCATACCAGAGACTAATAGGACACCTGAAAATGCTAGAACAAAAAGAAGCAAGTGAACTTGGGGAATAGATGGCAGGAACTGAAGAAACTCAAGGCTGAAATCAGCAATATAGAAACAAATGTACAATACAAAATCAATGAAACAAAGAGTTGGATCTTGGAGAAAATCAACAAGATAGACAAACCCTTATCCAAATTAAAATGCACAGAGAGAATAACCAAATTAATAAAATCAAAAAAGAAAAGGGTATAACAACAGACACTGAAGTAATTCAAAGAATCATTAGGTCATATTTCTAACACTTGCTCTCCATGAAATTGGAAAATCTAAAAGAAATACATATGACTTAATCAGACTGAGAAAGAAATCATGGGAACAATACCATTCACAATCGCCACAAATAATATACACTGTCTTGCTATAATGCTAACCACGCAAATGAAAGATTTATATATTACAACTTCTAGTCCTTGAATAAGGAACTTGGATATGTCAGAAGATGTAAATATCTGCTATACTCATTAATAGATAGGATTAACACAGTAAAAAATGTCCATCTTACCAAAAGGGATCTACAGACTCTGCACAATCAGCATCAAAATTCCAACACATTATATTACAGACCTAGAAAGAATAACAATCAACTTCATATGAAAACATAGAAAACCCAAGAGCCAAAACAATCCTTGACAATAAAATAACTTTAGGAACAATCATCATCCCTGGTTTCAAGCTGTACTACAGAGCTATAATAATAAAAACGGGATGATATTGGCATAAAAACTGAGAGGTTGACCAATTGAATCAAAGTAAAAACACAGAAAATATCCACATACCTATGGACATTTGATTTTGACAAAGAAGCCAAAATTATAAAATGGTAAATTGAAAGCATCTCCAGCAAATGGTGCTGTCCTAACTGGATGTTGGCATGTAAAAGAATGCAAAGAGACATATATCACCCATCACAAAACTCAATACCAAGTGGATAAAAGGCATCAACATAAAACAAGATACACCTAACCATACAGAAAAGAAAGTAGAGAAAGCCTTGAATGCATTGGCACAGGAGATGACATCCTGGACAGAACACCAGTCATAAAGGAACTAGGATCAACAATAATTTGGAGGTCTGAATAGGATTGCTGCCCTTCTTCAGATTCCAGCTTTAAAGTCTGAGGGACAAGTTGGAAAGTTCCTTCCATGCAGCTCAGTATTGCTGCCTCAGGATACCACAGTATCTGGAAATACCAAGGCCTCTTATCCACAGAGCCCCTAATCTGGACTGAAACAACAAAAAGCATTTGAGGCTCTCAGGATGTTTGTAAACATTTTATCTGATTTTCCATGAAACAAATCACAAAAGTAGTTTTAACTCAAATATTGGTCCATCTAAATGCTCTAGAACATACCTGTCCAAAGGACCGGACCTGGGAGCTACAAGATGGCTCATGTGTCTAAGAGCTGTGGCAGCTACTGCCAGTCTAACAAAAACTACAATATTACTCTGGGTCATAATCTTATACTCAAAGCACAAAATTCAATAATGCAGTTGAGGCCCTCCTGAAGGAAAACCAGAACAATGGGTCTCTACTTCCTGTGTGATACAATACTAGGCCCTACTTCTTCACCACCCTCGAGTCTGGGTTGAGAATCCCACCACCTTGTTTATTGCTCTTCTCTGTTGACTGCCCACAGGGGCTCTGCCATGATTGCCATGAGACAAAAGACAAAACCAGGTACATGGGACCTGCAATATTTACTTTGACTGAAATTATTTGGTCCCAAGCTAGGTAGGTACCTCAGCATAAAAGTAGGAATGATTGATTTGACCCAAACACTCAGTTGGGGAAAAGGAAAGTCTCCCATTATATACATGTATGATAGCTATGCATTTACTAATGGCATGTCCACAGTATGACATATAGAGAAACATGGGAAAAGGGGCATTAAAAATCTTGGTCCTCCTAAAGGCTACTTAGCTTCTTTGATGCATTGCTATCCTCCTCTCTGGGCCAATGACCTGGCTGCCGAACTAATGGCTCTAAGGCCAATGGGGCCTATTGATATTCTGAGAATGTATCCTGATTGGATACTGCCTGAGGCTCCATGGTAAAGAGGAAAGGCACAGCTCAAATCCACGTGTTGATAGAGGATACAGAAGGAAAGATCATTCTCTCAGAAACAGCTGGCAGGACTCTGGTAAATGGCCTTTACCAGGCTACACATCTGGGATCCTCAAAACATTCTGAGTTGGTCAGACCAAGGTTTGTTATACCTAGACTGGATAGCCTGGCAGGGGCAATTTAACCCAGATACAAGATATGTGCTCAAGTAATTCCTAAAGATGACCCCTTACCCAGAAAGAGGTCCAATGTGAGGGCAACATGCTGGTGAACTCTGGAAAACCTTGTCCACCCAAATCCAGCCTGCCAGGGAAAGATACAATAATTGCTAGTTTTTTGAGATACCTTTTCTGGGTAGGTAGAAACATTCCATACTCAGACTAAAACTGCCTAGTAGTAGCTCAAATAGCTCCTCTAGGACCTGGTACCTTAATTAGGCCTCACCTGAGAAATGATATTTGATAATGGCCTGAGTTTCATGGCCAAAACTTTTCCATTAATAACTAAGCCTTAAGACATAGATTGTAAACTTCCTTGTGCATGTAGATCTCAGAGTTCTGGGCATGCAGAAAAATAAACAGGATGTTACAAAGACTCACAATACTCTCATTAGAGTCCAGCAAAGTGTGGATAGGCCTACTTCCCTTCCTATGCTTGGCATCCTAGCCTCCATATAGGAAAGGATTCACTGCCTATGAAAGTATATTTGTAAGACCTCTTCCACTGCTTCCCAGGCTCAGAGATCAGCAGTGAGCAAATCTGTGTCACCCTTCCTTTCTCAAGTCACTCCAGGGCTTCTAGTTCTCCACCAAAGAGACTCAGACTATCTATTAAGTCTACCTTCAGTTTTCTCTGGTTTGGGTCCAAAGGTAGAATCTGGGTCAACTGTGTAGTCAAATGTGCCCAAGAACCAACACAGAAAGGACCCTGCATGGAGATTCTGTTCACTCCTATGGATGTGAATGTAGCTGTCATTACCCCATGGACCCCCCACACCCTGGTCAAGAAAGCAATAGCCACATCTACTGATCACCAAAGGACTATCTCTGGACTACCGGTGCATTGAAACAAGGTTTTATTGGGCCCCAGGCCTGTCCACTCCCTGCCACTCTATCTTCTCCCGAGTCTTGTGTCTTCTCCTATGCTCATGAGTGTAGTACGGTCATGGTCCAACCTCCACTGCTCTCAGGCCTGGACTGGAAATTGAGGAAGAAATATAGAGGGAAGGTATTAGCTAATATGACTGCAAGCCAGCAACCCATATTCCATCTTGACCTTTGCTTCTTGATGCCCACTTTCCACATCTGCTTCAATTGCAAAAGGTAAACATGTAGGGGTTTTCTTTCTCTTTTGATGTTGGAATAAAGACTTTACAATTTTATACATGCCTACAACTGGGCCCCCTTATTGCCACTAATAAGACAGTTTCCATTGCAAAAATTGGGGTTTTGTAACTGAGACTTTCTGAAAATCCATTAGAATGTTCTGGCCTTTGAAAAACAAGAAAAACCTTGGGAATCAGACTCTATTCCATAGGAAGGGGCACTGGGAACAGAGTAAATCACTCCCATCTAGAAACTGGCCAATATTGCTCTTGTTCTTAGACACCTGGCCCAGATATTGCATAGTTAGAGGAACTAACCAGACTATATTCCCATTGATTAACAAAATTCATCAGGAGTGAATCCTGCCCTCATTAACTTTCAAAGATTTATCCTGGGCAGGTCCCCTTATGGTGATGCCTGCTATTCTGCCTTATGGGTTATTTCATCTAGATAACAGCAATATACTGAGCCACTGAGACTACTTGGTGGTCGTGGACTAAGGAATTGACTAAATGTGTGTCTTTTGATGCTTTCCCAACTATATAGACAGTGTAATAAGGACCTAGAGGAATTAAATGTTTCCAATTCTGAATTAAAGCAGCAATTAGATTATTTACAGAATTGGTCCTACAAAATTGGAGAGATATTGATTTACTTTTCATGAGATGAAAAAGTTTGTATGACTTTTGTATAATTCTGTTGTTTATACTAATTGATAAGGAGCAATTAGCAAAAAATCTAGTTAGGCTGAGAAAAACTTCAAAAGAGAAAGTGATAAAGACATCAATCTGATCATTGGTATCAGTCTTTGTTCTTTCAGTGCCTCAGGCTGACTAATCTGCTATCTCCTCTAGCAAGTGCTTTACTTCTCATTCTGGAAAGAACATTGGGGCTCAGCATCCTAAACTATGTAGCTAACTATGCATCAGTTCATTAAAATTAGTCATCCTTAGGACCAGCCACGCCACTTTAGAGCAGGAAGAGTCCACAATTGGACTCATTTAACTAAGACCAGTGAGAAATGTAACAGAGCCCCATGTCTTCACATGTTTCACACCTTAGCACAATTGACTTCGTGATGGAAGTGCCATTCGTGGTGTAAACACAGAGAGTAAACAGCACAACCAGTCAAAAGCAAAGTAAAGGAATATCTATCAAATCCAGAGTTCTAAGTCTCTGAATGTACTAATCAATGTACTAATCATGGTTTTCGCTCCTGTACTTCTGCTTTTATCAAACTGTTATTGTTAACTGAGGTATGTCAAGCCATAGCATGTCTTTGTGCTTAAAACTCACACTGACAAAGGCCAGGGGCTACACTGTGGTGTGATTGCCCAGTGTATTCCCTGGATGGTTAATAATGACTTAGATGTTGATTTAAACAGCTGATTGAGCAGTGTCCTCTGGTGGAAGCCATACAACATTTGGCACTTACAGTTTCTGGCAAGGATGAAGCTGCTAAAAGTCCCAATGACACTTCTGGATTTTAATTAAGAAAACAACTGGTTTATTCTCTTTGAGGTCTTTTTATGCTAAACTGTCAAGCCAATTTCTGCCTTCTGTTCTCCTGCGACCCCATCTGAAGAGGTCAACTGGAATGGAGCAACAACTGACTTGGTTTCTTTCAGCTACATTTGGCATGTCAGGTGGCAGTATTGGGGCACCTCATCAGTGTTCTTCTCTAAAAGACCCAATTCTCAGATGTAGAGAGTAAAAGTGGTCCTTGTTGATGTCTTGAAAGGATCAAACTATCCAAAATCCATTATAGTTCCCCGATAGGCTCCCAAGAGTCCCATATATTAAACTCCTGGTTTTCCTTTGACTTCGTAGGTTATTTTCTAAGGTGATGATTCCACAATCTGTGTTCATGTCCTACAATGACTCTTGCATCAGCCAGAAGTGAGCATGATGCCCATCACATTTGGATTCAAGATAAGGGAAGACAGTTACCATCATTTCATTTATGTTAAAACAAAACTGCCTGACTTCCTTGGCTAGAGGCAGCTGCTTCTGAGAGCCAAAGAGTGAAGTGTTACATATGGGCAACATCTTTTCATCAAAAACTAAATATTTGCAAGAAATATTTGTGTATGGAACATTTCCTTCAAACTTACATCTAATATATAGGGACTGTGATGCCTTGGGCTTTTAACAAATCATCTTAATCTTTAGTTAAACTATCGTGCTGAGTGATAAAGACCATGTAGATTATTAAAATTAATTTTTTATTCTGTACTCTCAATGTAGGTTATACAAGTGATCCTCAGATGTCTCATAGGATTGAGAGAGCCCTCAGGTTCTATAACTTTTTTGACTGTTGTCCATCAGTGTGAGTATAAGTCAAAGGCATTAGTTCACAACTATGGTTTTGTTTGAAACTAATCATTGACTTCAATTTTTTATAGACTGGACAATGTTTCAAATTTATTGATTGAGTTCTACATGGCCTCTGTGTACAAGAGAACATGTGAGTTTCTAGACTTAGTAGGACATTGATCAGTGGCCCACAGCTCACTAGGACTTCTTTGCTCCTTGATGTTTAAATGGAAAATATTCTTGCTGTTAATCCTTCTGACCACATTAGATTAGCCTCCAAGTATGGTTACTGAATATGCAGAAGATCAGAAAGATACAAGTCTAGTACTTTTAATTATTTATAATATTTCTATAGCCAGACATTTCCAAATAAATTTTGATTTGACATATATTTTGGACAGTCATTGGAATACTTATGCTCTGACCTAGACAAATTTAATACACAATACATTGTGTCTAAGTTTCATTGTTTTACTCAGAATCTAAAGCTTGCTAAATGTCTGGCTTTTTCCATGTTGTTTAAGACCATTTGGATGTGTAAATACTTTACCACATTTATTACATTCATGGGATTTCTTTCCAATACAAGCCTCCATAAGATCTGACCTGTCTTCTGGTGTCAGAGAGAAGTAGGCAAGCATATACATTCATGCAGGCACACACAAATAAAAAGCAAAATAAATAAAGGTTAACAGAAATTGAAATAAAACCTATGAGGAAAGCTCCAGACCATGTTGAAGAGAAGTGTGAGGCAGTCCTCAGCAGCCATCAGGCAGGTGGGATACCTACCTCCTAGCTGAAACACAACCTCTGAAACCCACTGGGATGATGTTCCCCCATGACCCACTCTGCCTCCCAAACCCACACTCCTGGTCATCTTCACATGGCCAGCCCTCCCCTGCAACTCCAGCACTCTGCATAGGCACAGGCACATCACACTCGAGTTGGAAGAACAAGTGAGTGACTGGTCTCCCAGCAGACCTGCCACACCAACCAGACCCTAAACCCCAGAGCACATACTGTGCCCTTTCCCCTCCTATCACAGCACCAGCAAGGTATCTAGGCCTGATCCCAACTCTAGTGGAACTCCACTGCTCTGGTACAGTCCTAAGCAACCAGCAAGCAGGTTTGACAGACCTGCCTCCAGGCTGCACCACCACTAACACAACTCACTGAATTCTGTTCCCCCTATATACGCTCCTCCACCCAAACTCATGCATCTAGTCATCCTTCTGGTAGCCAACCCTGCCTAGCAACCCCAGAAGACTACATAGGCACCAGGTCAAAACACACATTTGGTCCGAGGATTCATAGAGGTAAGAAGTCTAGGGGCTGTTGCTCTGCTTCTCTGATCTTTCAACTTTTATCCTCAGTATCTGACCCCAGGGGGTTTTTGTTAAGAATAATTAAGATCATGCTTCTTCTGGAATACAACTTTTGGGGCATAAACTCATGAAAAAGTCACTTACCTGTAGCTTTGCAGCCACTAGCACATGCAAAAACTCAACACAGGGATTCCCATCAAAGTCACTGTCTCATGGCCTAAGTTTTCCTTTTTTACCAAGCCCACTGAGGGAGTATGGGATTTTTCTGTTGCAGTCTTTCTGCAACAAACTCTACAGGTGTTTTGGCTTCAAACACCACCAGAGTTAGCCCCTTACCACTGAACAGCTCTGCTTTCAGGCAGTTTCTGCCTCATGTGTTTCTTCTGCAGGATCCCCTGTATGAAATTATCATTGAGCCAGCTTCCTCTCCCAGTGTGTTGTGGACTTTCCCTGGATCCCCTTCTTGAGCTTCTGCCTCACTAGGTAGTTGTCTTGACACCAGCTTGAGCTTCTACTGTTCCACACATCGGCAGTCGGGCTCATACTTCACCATCATCTTTACTGTCATGATCAACAGGTTTGATGAGACAATTGGGAATTCTTAGAGTTTAAAAAAAGTTTTTAAAAAGAGAGTTTTTCCCACATAAAAAAATGGGAAAAACTATTTGGAGGGAGTGAGTTAGGCCTCTGTTCAAAATGACTTAAAATGGAACAACTAAATGAAGGGATAATCAACATAACTGGATTGACATGTTAATTTTCCTTCTGATAATTCTAATTATCAGTGGAAATTCTTCATTTTTTTTTCTAAAAAGTTGTTTGATATGAATGCCAAGATACAGGATTTAGAAAAACTTATTGAAACATGTCATAGAGATATTCAGATCCAGACAGAGGAATTTAAAGCAGAACCAATATTACTATTACATTAAAAGATTAGAAGGTAACAGCCCAATATTTTCAAACAAATAACCTTAATTTACCAGTCACCTTACAGGAACAACTGCCACATGACAGATATCTCCAGGGCTGTGGAAGAGCTGACTGGATTTTTGTGAAAATGTCAGATTTTTAGATGTTTACAGAAATGATACTCCCATATCATTCACCTTTTGTGAAGCAGATGTTAAATCATGGTCCACTAGTAATAGAATTTTTCCATAAGTTTGGATAGACTTGGTTAGAGCAGTATTAGAGTCTGGTCTTCAATTTTAGTGGAGAACCTGGTGGAAAGATGA
This sequence comes from Onychomys torridus, assembly GCF_903995425.1. Classification (NCBI taxonomy): domain Eukaryota; kingdom Metazoa; phylum Chordata; class Mammalia; order Rodentia; family Cricetidae; genus Onychomys; species Onychomys torridus. The sequence continues at coordinate 3,391,274 of NC_050463.1, forward strand.
GGCTAGGGTCCTTGAACAATGAGGTAGGGCTAGAGGTATTAAAATCATCCAAGACCAACTTCTTGGAGAAGTGCAATGTACAAAGACAGTCTCTATATGATGACCACATCTTGGTTTCATACAGTGCAGCAGATTTGAATATTTGAGACAGAATTGAAGAAATTAGAATGAAAATTAAGTTATTTCCTAAAGTTAAACAGGGCCCAAAAGAAACCTTCACTGATTTTTTTTTTTTACAAAGATTGATTTCAGCTGCAAGTAAAATGATACCTAATTCAGAAGCTAGACAAATAATAATGGAATTTTTGGATTTTGAAAATATTAATTCACAATGCCAAAGGTAAATGTGACCTTTAAAGGCAAGATCACCACCCATAGGGGAATAGATCCAACATACAGTCAATATTGAATCTCATAACTGTGATGATGCTTCAAGAGGAGAGATTTCCAGAGGCTTTAAGAAAAAATCAAAACATCAGGTGTTTTTATTGTGGCAAACAAGGTCACCTAAAAAGAGATTGTAGGGATAATCCAAACAGAAAGCTCCTCCCTTCTAGAGTATACAAGACATGTGGCAGGGCAGACTAAGCCCAATGATGTACATCAACTAAGGAACAGAGAGGGTTATCCTTTGCTATCAGAGAAATCCTTGGGGGGGACCTCTCACAGGTCCCATGTCATATTTAGTTCAGTCATTCCATGACCCCATGGGGGAATCTCCTTCCCAGAGCAATTAAAGGACTAATTGCCTATTGTAGATGATAAAACTGTTTTGGAAGATAAAACAAAAATTTTGGAAGGAACAATAAAGCAAATATGTTAGCAGACTTCTATAAATGATCAAAGACCAAAGCTAAAGTTATAAATGATTAACATAGTAATTGAAGGTCTTGTAGACACAGGGACAGATGTCATAGTAATTGCCCCAGAATCTTGGCATCCAAATTGGCTCCTTCAAGACAGAAATGTTTGGTTGGGGATTTAGCTCAATGGTAGAGCGTTTGCCTAGCAAGTGCAAGGCCCTGGGTTTGATCCTCAGCTCTAAGAGAGATAGAGATAGATAGATAGATAGATAGATAGATAGATAGATAGATAGATAGAATAAGAGAGAGAGAGAGAGAGAGAGAGAGAGAGAGAGAGAGAGAAATGTTCAGTTTTTATAGATTGGAAAATTATTTTGGGTAAAACAAAGCACAAGATGGGTTGATGTACAGGGCCAGAAGGACAGGGAGGAAAATAAAGCCAAATGTTGCTAATATACAATGAAATTATTAGGATATGATCTGGTAAACCATTTCTATCAATCCATTTGCTGCCCAAGACTCATTTAGCTCATCTACGTACTGTCCATTCTGCTTTCCTGATTTCTACATGTCTGAATAGATGATTTCCCTCTATTCTACTTTCCCCTTTTTCTTTGCCCAGCAACACTGCCTATCCCTTCTCTGCCTAGCTATTTGGCTGATCATCTTTTTATTAGGCCAATCAGGTACCTTAGGCAGGCAAAGAAATACATATTTACATTGTTACCAAATGCAACATAAATAAATGCAACACATCTTTATATAGTTAAACAATGCAAACTTGGGGTTCACTACTATGGGATATCTTTCTGTATAATTTGAATATGTGTGGCTCCCATTGGATAAATAAATTTTTATTGGCCTATGGCAGGGCATCATGGAGACAGGAGGGAAAATCCAAAGGAGATAGTAAGAGAAGAAAGGCAAAGTGAAGAAATGCCAGCCTGTTGTCCAAGGTGCAACATGAACTGGGACACAGGTAAAGACACAAACACATGGTGATACATAGATTAATAGCAATGGGTTAAGTTAAGTTATACAAGCTATTTAGCAAGAATCCTAAGCCACAGGCCATACAGTTTGTAATTCATATTAAGCCTCTGAGTTATTATTTCATAAGTAGCCTCAGAATGACAGGGCTGATTCTGACCAGAGAAACTTCAAACTACAGTTCACAGTGTGATATACTATCCCACTATATTCCCTCCTTTTTGTCTAGATGAAAAAGAAAGGTTTTAACTCTAATATAGCAAAACGACATACAACAAGAATAATAACATTCTGAATGCCTATTCCATTTGTATTTGGCAAATTCAGAAAAAACTAGTCTATTATATATCTTATCTTGGTGAGTTCAAAGTTTTGTAACTAATTTACCTTCTATCATAACTCAGGAAAACTCTAATTATCTGTGTCAAGGAATTGAAAAGGATATAATATTACGTTAGTAAACATGAAGTGCAGAGCAAAAACTTCCAAAGTACAGAAATGACAGAATCAGCTGGCTGCCTGGATAGTCACCCAGGATTTGTAATCTTTGGGACATTCTCTTTCAGCCTACAGGTCTAGAATATCTAACAGACTTTACAATGAAGCATGAACTTTGAAGGACTTTCCCATCTTTTCTTGGCAAAGTCACTATTATTTGTGTCCTACATGTCCAGTTTTGATGGTACACTGTTAGCACTTGAGGCGAGGGCATGTTTCTTGTCCAAATGTCTACATTTGACACACTGAAAACAAACTCCATATAAGGGTTCTTTGATGCCCATCATCTTTTTTTGAAGCAAACTGGTGCTAAGATGATCAGATAGGTCTCACTCCCATGAAAAACCTTATGTTACAAAACATTTTAAACACCATATTCTTTAGGTATTTGATGAGTGTGAGCACCACCTGTCTATTTCAATACATTTGTTTAACCTTGAAAACATACATAATATGACTACACGTTTGATTGTTATTGATGACTAAATACTAATCTGCATTTCTTTTTTTCTGTTTTCTTTTTTTTTAAATTATTTGTGTTTTAATTTTACATATCACCCATGGGATCCCCTGTCCTCCCCCTTCCTGCCTGCAGGCCCCACTTTCTCCCAGCCCCTCCCCTCCATTCCCATCTCCTATAGGGCCAAGACTCCCCTGGGGATTCAGCTCAACCTGGTAGATTCAGTACAGGCAGGTCCAGTCCCCTCCTTCCAGGCTGAGCAAAGTGTCCCTGCATATGCCCAAGGCTCCAAACAGCCAGCTCATGCACTAAGGACAGGTCCAGTCCCACTGCCTGGGTATCTGCCAAACAGTTCAAGCTATTCAATTGCCTCACTTATCCAGAGGGCCTGACCCTGTTGGGGCTCCAAAGCTTTTGGATCATAATTCATGTATTTCCATTAGTTTGGTTATTTGTCCCTGTGGTTTTTCCAATCTTGGTCTCAACAATTCACACTCTTACAGTCCCTCCTCTTTCTCAACAATTGGTGTCCTGGAGCTCCACCTGGAGCCTGGCTGAGGATCTCTGCATCCACTTCCATCAGTTATTGGATGAGAGTTCCAGCATGACATTTAGGGTGTTTGGCCATCTGATCACCAGACTAGGTCAGTTCAGGCTTTCTCTCAATCATTGCCAGTAGTCTACAGTGGATGTATCACTGTGGATTTCTGGGGACCTCTCTAGCACTTTGCTTCTTCCTGTTCTCATGTGGTCTACATTTATCATGGTCTGTTATTCCTTGTTCTCCCTTTCTGTTCTTGATCCAGCTGCTCCCCTAAGCTCTCTTTCCCTCAAACCTTGCCCTTCATTACTCCCACTCTCATCCAGGTTGTTCATGTAGATCTCATCCATTTCTCTGTCTTTGGGCAATCCCTGTGTCTTTCATAGGGTCCTGTTATCTAGGTAGCCTCCTTTGAGTTGTGAGTAGCAGTCTTGTTTTACAGCTGATATCCACCTATGAGTGAGTACATACCATGTTCATCCTTCTGAGTCTGGGTTACCTCACACAGGATGACTTTTCTAGATCCTTCCATTTTCCTGCAAACCTCATGATGTCATTGTTTTTCTCTGCTGAGTAGTACTCTATTGTGTATATGTGCCATAATTTCTTTATCCATTCTTCAGTTGAAGGGCATCTAGGTGGTTTCCAGGTTCTGGCCATTATAAACAATACTGATATGAATGTAGCTGAGCAAATGCCCTTGTGGTATGATTGAGCATTCTTTGGGTATATGCCCAAGAGTGCTACAGCTGGGTCTTGGGGGAGATGGATTCCCAATTTTCTAAAGAAGCACCATATTGATTTCCAAAGTGGCTGTACAAGCTTGCATTCCCACCAGCAGTGGAGGAGAGTTCCCCTTGCTCCACATCCTCTCTAGCATAAGCTATCTTCAGTATTTTTGAACTTAGCCATTCTGACAGGCGGAAGGTGGTATCCCAGAGTCATTTTGATTTGCATTTCCTGGATAATTAGGGATGTTGAGCAATCTTTCAGCCATTTGAGCTTCCTCTGTGGAGAATTCTCTGTTTAGTTCTATAGCCCATTTCTTAATTGGACTGTTGGGCATTTTGATGTCTAATTTCTTGAGTTCTTTATATATTCTGGATATCAGCCCTCTGTTAGATGTGGAGTTGGTGAAGACCTTTTCCCATTCTGTCAGCTGTTGCTTTGTCTTGTTGACCATGTCCTTTGCTCTACAAAAGCTTCTCAGTTTCAACAGGTCCCATTGATTGATTGTTTCTCTCAGTGTCTGTGCTACTGATGTTATATTAAGGAAGTGTTCTCCTGTGCCAATGTGTTTAAGACTACTTCCTACTTTCTCTTCTCTCAGGTTCAGAGTAACTGGATTTATGTTTAGGCCTTTGATCCACTTGGACTTAAGTTTTGTGCACGGTGACACATATGGATCTATTTGCAGCCTTCTATACATTGACATCCAGTTATGCCAGCACCATTTTTTGAAGATGCTTTCATTTTTCCATTGTACATTTTTGGCTTCTTTGTTAAAAATTATTTGTTCATAGGTGTGCGGGTTAATGTCAGGGTCTTCAGTTTGATTCCATTGTTCCATATGTCGTTTTTTTTTTTTTGTTTTGTTTTTTTTTTGCCAGTACCAAGCTGGTTTTATTACTGTAGCTCTACAGTAGAGCTTGAGGTTGGGGATTGTGATGCCCCAGAGATTGTTTTATTGTACAGGATTTTTTTTGGCTATCCTGGGTTTTTTGTTTTTCCATATGAAGTTGAGTATTATTCTGTAGTGGATATCCATCCCAGCATTGGCCTGGAAGTTTCAACCCCCATTGAGGCTTCGGTAATGGTCACGGCCACAAGGCAGGGCAGAGAAGGAAACGGGAGATGGAGGATCGAGAGGAGAGCGCGCGCTTGGTTCTGGGACCCTGGATGCTGGAGGTGGACCGAGGAGAGTTCTCCAGAGAACACCGCTAGACTGCACTATACCTTTGCCAGACCCTGCAACCTACACCTTCATTTGTAAGTTACCCCACAAAATAAACCTCCCTTTTAACTACGTGGAGTGGCCTAAATAATTTCACCAATATCTGGCGCTCACATGGGGCAAATCCCAAAGGCCTAGGTGGCTCCCTCCCTCAGCCTCCTCCCCGACTGGCCTGGCGGGTACCTAAACCCGCCTGCAAAGTTAGCTTAGCCCCTAGACCAGCGAACACCCACTGTAAGTGAGGCCTTCCCACTCCTCCGAGTGCCGGTTCCCCGCCATCTTGGCTCCTGCCTTCAGCTGCCACCAGCCAAGGTAGCCAGCAGGCCCTGCTTTGGAGCTATACCAATGCCTCCTGCTGGCTGAAAAGTGCTACTGCACCCCCTGAAACCATGGAAAGGTAAGCTTATTTTAGTAAAAGTACTTGATAATTTTACCTTAAAACTGACTAACAAATTTTGAGGAATTCTTGTAATATGGCTGACAACATTACCTCACAAGGATTTTAAAACCTTTTTGACTGTATGATGAATGACATTCTCCTGGAAATATATGACCTCCCTAAGACATATTTGGCCTGTACCATTTTGACATTCATTTTAATAATTCACATAGTGTTCAAACACTGGTTTAATAATAAGAACAAAGATGAGTCATTATTGGGACTGATACAGGCTTTAAAAGATAGCAATGAAGGCTTACAGAAAAAGATTCTCTCTCTGGAATCTGCTGGCCAGTACTTACAAAACAAGCTTGTACCCAAAACTGCTTTTATTGATAATAAATATGAGTATTTAATGGATAGAACACTAACTCTCCAGAGTGAAGTTGTAGCTACTCAGACACTATGTAAGGAAGAAAAATTATCATTACTTGATAAGATAAGGTCCATGTAATCATGTGTTTCAGAAGAACATAAAAACTTCCATGATTCCATGAAAAATCTGGAATCCCTTACAAGAGAGGATGTTTACTCCCTGGAACAGACCCTAGGTGCTCGTTTACAAGCCCTGGAGGAAACTCTCAATAAACATGACAAGGGACCTAATAAGCAGAAGGGCAAGACCATACAGGTTGTAACATCTCCAAATGGCTCTCATTCAATGTCTTATCCTGTCATCATCCATGAGAAGCCAGCAGATGACACACACCCTGAGCCATATACGACATATACATTACAACCAATTTCAACAAGGGACTTTAAAAATATAAAGGAAGCAGTAGTTACATATGGGATACACTCCACATATGTAAAACAGATGTTAAATTCATGGTCTACCTCACATAGAATCATTCCAGATGACTGGCATCAGTTAATTTCAGCTGTTCTAGAATATAGCCAGCAGTTACAGTGGAAAAGCTGGTTGAGAGAAGAGGCAAGGAATTTAGAACAACAAGGTAAACTGAGAGGTTTTGAGATCTCCCAAGATCAAATACTTGGTGAGGGATATTTCGTTGACAGGAATGTACAAGCCATTTATTATGAGCATACAATATCCCTATGTCATATAGCAGCTCTAAATGCTTGGGAAAAAATTCCAGAACCTGGGAAAAGCAACTGAGGTATTCACAAAGATATTTCAGGGACCAAATGAACCCTTCACTGATTTTTTACAAAGGCTGAACACAGCTATAACAAAAGCTGTATCAGATAAAGAATAAAGAAAAGTATTAACTAAGTCCTTGGCATTTGACAATGCTAATACAGAATGCAAAAGAATACTTACACCATTAAAGATCAGATCAGCTCCTTTGGAAGAATGGATTCAGTATACTAATAGTGTTGAATCTCTTAACTACAGTAATGAGGCTTGGATGGGAAAGACAAATCCCAGAGGTGAAAGAAGGCCCCGTGGTACCGAATGTTTTAAATGTGGTACACCAGGTTATATAAGTAAAAACTGCACATGGGGCAATCCTAGAAGTAATACTCCTTCTAGGAATAGCCTAAACAGAAGACCCCAACCACCTCCTGGATTATGTATAAGATGTGGCAAAGGCCGACATTGGACCAGTGAGTGCAGATCAAAAATAGATATACGAGGCAACCCTTTACTGGTGGGAAATGCCTCAGGGGGCCTCTTACAGGCCCCCAAATCAAATGTGGTAAGAACATTCTCAGCCACTGTGGAAGACATTCCTCTCCAGGACAACTGAATAAACCAATGCCTAATGTAAAAACCGATACTGCAATGGATGATAAAACAGCTCTGATAGATGAATCACAGTTTACAAAGAACACAATAAAACAAATATTTTGGCAGACTTCCATAAATGAACAAAGACCAAAGCTTAGAATTCGAATTATTGGCTTGGTTCTGGAGGGCCTGGCAGACACAGGTGCGGATGTGACTGTAATTACACCAAAATCATGGCATCCATATTGGCCTCTTCAAGAGGTAGATGCCCAACTTTTAGGAATTGGCACCCTATCTCAGATAAAACAGAGTTCGAGATGGGTTGAATGCATAGGGCCAGAAGGACAGAGAGGAAGGCTGAAGCCATATGTAGCAAATGTAGCAGTAAAATCTATGGGGCCGAGATCTGTTACAACAGTGGAATACCCAGATTAAAATTCCTACACTCTCAGAAAAGGAATACAGGCCAATGCATGTTTCTAGGAATAATATCATAACATGCTATAAAAAACAGTCACCAACAATTCAGGCTGTACACAAACAGAGCACAACTGCTGTTGAACTCTCAGAAGTACCAACTGCCTTACCTTTAAAATGGCTAACTAATAAACCTGTCTGGGTTGGACAGTGGCCTTTGACAAAAGAGAAGCTACAAGCTTTAGAACAGCTGGTTCAAGAGCAGTTAAATGCTCAACACATTGAAGAATCTACCAGCCCTTGGAATTCTCCTGTATTTGTTATTTTAAAAAAGTCTGGTAATTGGAGAATGCTGACAGATCTGAGAGCTATTAATAAAGTAATTCAGCCAATGGGTTTGCTATAGACTGGGATGCCCTTGCCCTCTCTGCTACCCAAAGAATGGCCTATAATAGTTATTGACTTAAAAAACTGTTTCTTTACCATACCCTTATAAGAAAATGATAGAGAAAAATTTGCCTTCACAGTTCCTAATTATAACAATTCTCAGCCAGTCAAGAGATATCAATGGAAGGTCCTCCCACAGGGAATATTAAACAGCACTACCTTATGCCAATACTTTGTGCAAAAACCACTGGAGATAATTCGTGTAAAGTTTCCACAATCCATAATTTATGACTATATGGATGATATCCTATTAGCTGATCCAAAGTTAGACACATTAGAAAGCATGTTTGAAGAAGTAAAAAAAGTTTTGCATTACTGGGGACTGCAAATTGCTCCTGAAAAAATACAAAGAGGAGATTCTATTAATTACTTAGGATATAAGATAGAGTTACAAAAAATTAGACCCCAAAAGGTACAACTGAGGAGAGAGCGATTAAAGACTCTTAATGATTTTCAAAAGTTGTTAGGAAGCATTTCCAACTTATTGGGTATTATGGGAATACCCAAAGATGGACTACAAAATTTGGCTACTACTCTAGAAGGGGACAAAGAATTAAATAGTCCAAGAGAATTATCAGCCGAAGCTGAGAAGGAATTGGCTCTAGTAGAAAAGACAATTCGAGAAGCACATGTGGATCGTGTGAAATGCATTCCTGTCATATTCCCCTCCAGACATTCCCCCACAAGTATTTTGATGCAGAGGGAAGATATTATATTGGAATGGATATTCCTACCACGTAAACCAAATAAGAAATTAAAGATTTATATAGAAAAGATCTCTGATTTGATTAAAAAAGGTAAATTAAGACTTCGTCAGTTGACAGGAATGGACGCAGCAGAAATTGTAGTACCTTTAACTAATGAGGAAATTTCATCACTATGGAAAGATAATGAATACTGGCAGAGAGCCTGCAGTAACTTTTTGGGAGAGATTAACAACCATTATCCCAAAAGCAAGAGAATAGAATTCATAAAGAAGACTGAATGGGTCCTTCCTCACATTGTATGACACAAGCCAATTTCTGGAGTCCTGACATTCTATACTGATGCAAATAAATCAGGGAAAGCAGGATACAAATCAGGAGACCTAAGTAAAGTTGTACAAAGTCCATACAGCTCTGTACAAAAGGCAGAACTGTATGCCATTCTTATGGTACTGATGGACTTCACAGAACCCCTCAATATAGTCACTGACTCTCAATATGCAGAGAGAGTTGTTTTCACATTGAAACTGCTGAATTTATTCCTGATAATACAGAATTAACTTCATTATTCATACAATTGCAGGAAATCATCAGAAAAAGGGAACATCCTATATATATATAACACATATCAGATCCCATACAGGTCTGCCAGGACCTCTAGCACAAGGTAATGATGAGATTGATCAGTTACTAATAGGTAATGTGCTAGAAGCCTCAGAATTTCACAAGAAACACCATGTAAATAGCAAAGGTTTGAAGAAGGATTTCTCCATAACTTGGCAACAAGCTAAGGATATTGTGAAAAAATGTCCTACTTGTTCCTTCTATAACCAAACTCCATTACCTGCAGGAAGCAATCCAAAAGGTATACAAAGAAATGAAATTTGGCAGATGGATGTGTTTCATTTTGCAGAATTTGGAAGATTAAAGTATGTACACCATACCATTGACACCTATTCAGGATTTCATTGGGCAACTCCTGTGAGTTTTGAAAAGGCTGATTCTGTGATTACACACCTATTAGAAGTTATGGCCATCATGGGAATACCTGTACAAATTAAGACAGATAATGCCCCAGCATATGTCTCCAATAAAATGAGATAGTTCTTTGCTTATTACAATATAAAGCATGTTACAGGTATACCACACAGTCCCACAGGCCAAGCAGTCATAGAAAGATCCAATCAAACTTTAAAGGATATGCTAAATAAACAGCAACAGGTAACAATGACTCCTAGAAATAGATTGCATAGTGCTGTATTAACCTTGAATTTTCTCAATGCTGATGAGAAAGGAACAACAGCTGCGGAGAGACATTGGATGACAGACAAAACTCCTGAGCTAAACCAACCGGTTTATTTGAAAGATGTGTTGACCTCAGAATGGAAACCTGGATATGTCCTACATTGGGGGAGGGGTTTTGCTTTTGTTTCCAGAGGAGAAGAAAAGCTATGGATACCAACAAAATTAATAAAAATTCGATTTGAACAGGAGAAACCCCTTGATGAGGAGAAGTAAAAGATCATCCACCAATGTGACATCTCTTCAGGTTGTAAGAAAAATTTAACAATCAAAGGTTGGGGTAGGGTTCTGTTTTTGTCTATCCAGGATAATGGAAATACCAATCTTCCAGAAATCATAAGGCCTTGGATATCCGGATGTTTATAGCAGAAATAAAGAATCTATTGATACCAATGTACACAGGGTAAGATATCACTGTCTAACATCTATATCTCTATCAATCTAGAATAGTTGTGGTTCCAATGTAATTATAAACCAAGCAGGCTTTGGAGATGGAATTGGCTCACTCCTTCTCTAAACCCAAGAATATTGATAAAAGAAAAGGTTGAGAGATTCTTCAGTCCCATATCAGAAGAGCCCTCTGGTGTGAGACAGAAGGAAACCAATTATAAGGGACCATTATCTTCAAGATTCTAATTCTCTCCATGCTTATTCTTGATTTCTTGGAATCCTTTCTTACATGTCATGACATCTTTAAATCCAAACCTTCCATTCTGATAAAAAATAAGTTTTTTCCAATAGCAATCTCTGAATTCTCCAGAAGAAAGATGGGGCCCCAACAACAACAACTCTACCCAATCCAGAATAATGCCATGGTAATCATCATTATACTATACTTCTTGCCAGAATTTCAGACAGTCTTACCCATTACTCTGAGAGTTGCTGCAGAATCTACAGTTAGTCTAACTGAGATTTAACTATCTGAGCTTTCTCACAATACCCAACAGAGATACCATCGCCCCCTAAACAGCAGGAAGCAATTCTAAGAAAATGACGCCCCTTATCCCTAAGGTTTCATATTTCTCAAAGTTATGGATAATGGTTCTAGGGTTGGTTCTAGTACTGTTAAACTCAGTACTCTCCTTAAGGAAAGAAAATATGTTTCAAAAAAAAAAAAGGAAAAGAAGAAATGGAATGGATAGGTATAAGATATTATGGTAGACTACCATATACATTAGTAAACAAATTTAGTAATATAGCAGCCTTTGCACTGTTATGAATTCTTATATGTTGATACAAATATAAACCCTTTATATTCCTATTTAAGATAATTTGTATATTGATATAAATACAGAACTATGTTTGTTATATTGTACACATATTTTTACTCTTATTTGAAATATTTGTATACTGATACAAATGTGAATTTATATCTGTCATACTGTATGTATGTTCTACTTCTGTTTAAGATATTCTGTATACTGATATATATTTAGGATTATTATCATATTGCATATTGCACTATACATTCCTACCTCTGTTAAAGATATTTTGTGTATTGTCACAATTTAAAGTCATTGTCCTTTTACTGTACATTTGCTTATAGACTGTTTGCCTTATTTATAGGAAGCCTTAGTCCTTAGGTTCTTTAGGTAGATAAGACTTATAGAGTTATTGTCACCTATGCTTGTCATCTCTATAATTATGTTAGTTATGTTATCCAGATTTATAAATACATAGGTCAGATGGACAGGTAATCTTCAAACACTTCATGGACCTAGAGAATATGGCATTTAAATAATTTAGCATTCTGTTGACATGAGACACAATTGCTCCTGGCAGCACCAATTTGATCCCGAGAGAATGTTGGGCTTCTAAGACATTTCCATTTGGAAGTTTGTCTTCTTGGCACAAAATGGCCTACTGGGCAAGGAACTGCCCTTGCCTCAACTGCTGACAGTACAAATGTTGTCCTTTCTGGACAAGCGGGACACAAGGAAAGCAACCACTATACTTTGCCAAGATAGGTTAAGATGGTCTTTCAGAATTCCTGCTTCTGAAAATGGTCTATCAGATACTCTAGGCCTGTAGCCAATTTGAATGCACCAACGATGCTGAGAAACATTAGGTGACTGTCCAGGCTGCTAGCTGTCTCTGTCTACTCTTGCAAGACTCCCGAAAGTTGCTTGCGTCCTTCTCCCATTTCTCAGTATTATTATATTCCTTCTCAGGTCTTTGATGAGGTTGGAGATTAGCAGTTATAGTTACAACTTAGTATATATACGTATATAATATCTTAGATAGAATATATTATGTATTAGACTTAGGTTCTTTAGGATAGGACATCTTTTGGAATGATCTTTGTAACATGCCACCTACCCACGCTCTAGACTTCCCTGGATTTTACTATGTGTTTTTTGCTTGATATTGTTTGCATTTATTGTAATTCCAACTTATCTAAGTCATTATCCCTCATTACTCCTGGACAATATTTGATAACCATCTCTTTGTATATAGTCTTGTATTAGGTTAGAACTTTCTTATTTAGACAAAAGAGGGAGATGTAGTGGATAGCCATCCCAGCATTGGCCTGGAAGTTCCAACCCCCATTGAAGCTTTGGTAATGATCACGCCCACAAGGCAGGGCAGAGAAGGAAATGGGAGATGGAGGATCGAGAGGAGAGCGTGCGCTTGGTTCCGGGACCCTGGATGCTGGAGGTAGACCGAGCAGAGTTCTCCAGAGAACACCACTAGACTGCACTATACCTTTGCCAGACCCTGCAACCTACCCCATCATTTGTAAGTTACCCCACAAAATAAACCTCCCTTTTAACTACATGGAGTGGCCTAAATAATTTCACCAATATTATTCTTTCCAGGTCTGTGTAGCATTGTGTTGGTAATTTGATGGGGATTGCATTGAATCTGTATATTGCTTTTGGTAAGATTGCCATTTTTACTATGTTAATCCTTTCTCTCCATGAGCATGGGTGATCTTTACATTTTCTGTCATCTTCTTCAATTTTTTTTCGGGGACTTAAAATTCTTGTCATATAGGTCCTTCACATGCTTAGTTAGAGTAACCCCAAGGTATTTTATTTCAGTTTTTTTTATATGGTGTATATATTGACAGATTTTCATATGTTGAACCATCCTTGCATCCCTGGGATGAAATCTACTTGGTCATGATGGATAATTTTTTTGATGTATTCTTGGTTTCACTTTGTCAATATTTTGTTGAGTATTTTTGCATAAATATTCATGAGGGAGATTGATCTGTAATTCTCTTTCTTTGTTGCATCTTTGTTTGGTTTGGGTATCAGGGTAATTGTAGCTTCATAGTAAGAGTTTGGTAGTGTTCCTTTTGTTTATATTGTGTGGAACATTTTGAAGAATATTGGTATTAGTTCTTCTTTGAAAGTCTGGCACTAAAACCATCTGGTGCTGGGCTTTTTTTTTTGGTTGGAAGACTTTTGATGACTGTTTTTATTTCTTTAGGGGTTATTGGCCTATTTAAATTGTTTCTCTGGTCTTGATTTAACTTTGATATGTGGTATCTATCCAGAAAATTTCCATTTCTTCCAGATTTTCCTATTTTCTGGAGTATAGGTTTTTGAAGTATGACCTGATGATGCTCTGGATTTTCTGGTTGTCTGTTATTATGTCTGCCTTTTCATTTCTGATTTTGTTAATTTGAGTGCTCTCTCTTTGCCTTTTGGTTAATTTGGCTAGGGGTTTGTCTATCTCATTGATTTTTTCAAAGAACCGACTCTTTGTTTCATTGTTTTTTGTATTGTTCTCTTGGTTTCTATTTGGTTGATTTCAGCACTCAATTTGATGATTTCCTGGCCTCTGTTTCTCCTGACATGACTGCTACTAGGTATGGTGGAGGAAAACATTTTTTTTTTAGATAAAAGGTAGAGTACAGGGAGAGGCAGGGATATTTGGGGGAATTCCAAGCAGACATGAGCCTGATCAGTGTGATTAGAGGAGCTAGGGGAGAGGAGAGACAGACCAAGAGGTCAGGAAACTAAAGGGTAAAGGGGAATAGCCAGGTTACCAAAATGGTTGTATTATGTAGGGAAAGGCAGCCTAGCCCCTGGGCTGGAGAAGTTCAGGGTAGTTTTTGGGGTTTGCCAGCCCTACCCTGTAACAGTAGGGGCCAACCCCCAACTTTTGTTACCCTTGTCCTTGCCATGTCCAAGCCCCCAACTCAGTCAGAGACTCCCTGCTTCACTAGAAGCCATGCTGGTTTCCATAAGACCAAGTAGACCACTTGCCAACAATATCCCCCTCATACACTCAATGCATTTCCCAGTCTCAATTCACCCACAACACCTCATTACCATGTCCAAACCTCCAACTCAGGCAAAATCCTCCTTGACAAGATGCCTCCCCAGCCACTAGAAATCTAGCCCTCAACTCATGCTTAACCACATACCACATCAACCTGGAGACCAGAGATAATAATGAAACCAAAAAACTCCTATCCAACAAAGATAAATTCAGAAACTGACACCTGCACCTATAATCACCACAAACCCAGATGCCTAGACACCAGCCAAGAGCACAATCAATAACAGCCAAGGCAACGTCACCACCAGAACCCAGCTATCTTACTACAAGTCCTGAGTATCCCAACACAACTGAAGCACAAAAAAATGCAGACATTAAAATCAGGTTTATGAAGATAATAGAAGCTCTTAAAGAGAAAATAAATAAATCCCTTTAAGTAATCAAGAAAACACAAACAAAAACATGGAGAGAATGAGTAAATCCCTTAAAGAAAGACAAGAACAGTTGAAAATGAATAATACTTTTCAAACCTAAAAATGGATATAGAAACAATAAAGAAAACACAAACTGAAGGAATTCTGGAAATTAAAAATGGAGGTAAGTAAACAGGAACAAAAGATGCAAGCATCACCAAGAGAATTCAACACATGTATGAGAGAATTCCCATGCAGGGTTTGCCCTGAGAAGAGGTAATAGATTTTGCCAGTGCACTAGGGGCAGGTGGTAACTGAGAAATGATCTACCTCAAGACCCAGCTATAATACATTTGTGTATATGCCCAAAGGATGCTCTATCCTACCACAAGGACACTTACCCAACTATGCTCATAGCTTTGGTACTCGCAATAGCCAGAACCTGTTAACGAATATTCTTCAACCAAAGAATGTATAAAGGAAATGTGGGGCATTTACATAATGGAGTATTCCTTAGCTGTTGAAAATAATCACATCATGAAATCTGAAAGTAAATGGACGCAACTAGAAGAAATTATCCTGAGTGAGGTAACCCATATAACAAACACTATATATACTCACTTAGAGGTTAGTTTTAATAAAGCTTAAGAATGCTGCAACCCACAGACCCAGAGAGGATAAGTAATAAATTGGGCTCAAAGCTGGATGTATGGATCTTCCTAGGAAGGGGAAATTAATTTTCCAAATGGATTAGGAGGGACCAAAGCGGAATTGGAGAATATTAGGGGGCTACATGGAACCCTAGTGCAGTGGAAACTTACAGAATACTATGAGAGTGACCCTAGGAAAGACTCCTAGTAATGGAGGAAATAGAGTCTGAACTGGCCATATTCTTTAACCAGACACCTTCCAGTGTTGAGACTAGGACACCAACCAAGCCACAAAACCTTGATGTACAATCTATCCTGACTGTAGGATATGCAGGGACAATGGAAGTGTAGAACTTTGGAGAATGGGAAGCCAGTGATTGGACTAATTTGAGGCCCATTGTACAAAATGGAGTCCATGCCCAACACTGTCAGCAAGACCAGGAAGCAGAGGCTGGAACGCCCAGATACCTGCAATAGAAAAAGAAACACCCAAAACCAACCAAACAAAATAACATGTGTTCCAAATGATATTCTGCTATATTCATGGATCAGTACCTTGCCTAATTCTTATCCCAAAACCTTTTTCTAGCAGCTCATGGGAGCAGAAACCAAGACCACAGCCAAATATTAGGGAGGGGGGGGGAGACAGTCCAAATTGGAGATCCCCATGAGGTCCCTCCCCTCAGAGCACAAGACATGTTCTTTTTTGAAAGGAACCTGAGGAGTACAGAGGGGGAGGTGGGGAAGTGTGAGAAGAAACTGGGAGGAGTGACAGGAGGGGAACCACAGTTGGTTGGGATGTATTGTATGTGAGGAAAATATAAATCAGAATTAAAAATCTGAATAAGAAAAACAAACACACATCTAGAGGCAAATCATCATTGAAAGATATCAAATGCCATTGAGAAAAACCAGTATACAGCAATCTGAATCTCATCACAGAAACATCAGTTTCATGGCAAGAGCAAGCCATCTATCATCTGCCCACTCTATACTGCTGAAACAATTAGTATTAGGATTTAGACAGTGAGTCTCTTCTAAGTCTACTCAATAAATTGTTTGGTGATACAAGTGAAGTTTCATGTATTTGTATGGTCACATTCAAATTTTGGTTCTGGAAACCTGACCATCCCTGAAGTGTAACCTTTGTGGCACATCAGACCTTCCTTCATCACTAATATATAAGGACACAGATCCATTCTCTGTAGGAACTGTCAGACAGCAATATATTTCACTGATCATCCTTCACAATGGACTCTCCTTCACAATTGCAGGTCTTAAGTCTATGAAAAATATTTTCCTCACAGTAGTTATGGAGAGAATATAAAGTAGGATAAGGATATGCTATGTAGGTGATGTTATTTAAAGACAATTTTGATAATCAGAGAAGAAAAAAGAAAAAAAGTCTGATCCAGTTGGGGGCTCCTTAGATATTGCTTCATAGTTCATGTGTTTCCATTAGTTTGGCTATTTGTCCCTGTGCTTTTTCCAATCTTGGTCTCAACAATTCACACTCTTACAGTCCCTCCTCTTTCTCGCCAATTGGACTCCTGGAGCTCCATTTGGGGCCTGGCCATGGATCTTTGCATCCACTTCCCTCAGTCATTGGATGAGTGTTCTAGCATGACAGTTAGGGTGTTTGGCCATCCAATCACCAGACTAGGTCAGATCAGGCATTCTCTTGACCATTGCCAGTAGTCTACAGTGGAAGTATCTTTGTGGATTTCTGGGGACCATTCTAGCACTTTGCTTCTTCCTATTCTCATATGGTCTTCATTTATCATGGTCTGTTATTCCTAGTTTTCCCTCTCTATTCTTGATCCAGCTGGGATCTCCTGGTCCCGTAAGCTCTCTTTCCTTCAATCCTTGCCCTTCATTACCCCCCCCCCCCACATCCAGTTTGCTCTTGTAGATCTCATCCATTTTTCTGTCATTGGGTAATACCTGTGTCTTTCCTGGGGTCCCCTTTACTAGGTAGCCTCCCTGGAGTTGTAAGTAGCAGTCTAGTCATCTTTGTTTTACATCTAGAGTCCTACTATGAGTGAGTACATACCATGTTTGTCTTTCTGAGTCTGGGTTACCTCACTCAGGATGATTTTTTTCTAGATCCATCCATTTTCCTGCAAACCTCATGATGTCATTGTTTTTCTCTGCTGAGTAGTACTCCATTGTGTATATGTACCACATTTTATTTATCCATTCTTCACTTGTAGGGCATTTAGGTTGTTTCCAGGTTCTGGACATTACAAACAATGCTGCTATGAACATAGCTGAGCAAGTGTCCTTGTGGTATGATTGAGCATTCCTTGGGTATATTCCCAAGAGTGCTACAGCTGGGTCTTGGGGGAGATGGATTCCCAATTTTCTAAGGAAGCACCATATTGATTTCCAAAGTGGCTGTCAAAGCTTGTATTCCCACAGAGGAGGGAATACAGTGGAAGAGAGTTCCCCTTGCTCTACATCCTCTCTAGCATAAGCTGTCTTCAGGGTTTTTGATCTTAGCTATTCTGATGGGTGTAAGGTGGTATCTCAGTCTTTTTGATTTGCATTTTCCTGATGATTAGGGATGTTTGGATAAGTGAGAAAGTTATTTAGCTTGAACTGTTTGCGAGTCACACAGGCAGTGGGACTGGGACCTGTCCTTAGTGAATGAGCTGGCTGTTTGGAACCTGGGGCTTATGCAGGGACCCTTCGCTCATCCTGGGAGGAGGGGACTGGACCTACCTGGACTGAATCTACTAGGTTGAGCTGAATCCCAGGGGAGTCTTTGCCCTGGAGGAGATGGCAGTGGGAGGTGGGCTGGGGGAAGGAGGGAGAGGGGAGGACAGGGGAATCCATGGCTGATATGTAATATTAAATTAAATTATAAAATAAAAAAGAAGCAAAAACATCATAGGAAATAAACACATCTGATGACATTGTCCAAGGCAGAGTACTAAAGGCCTTCATGAATTCAATCTCAAAATAATTTTCAAGGAAATATACAGACACAATACTGACCTGGTGCTCATTTATAGGAGATACTACACACAAGGCAGCAGCTAAGCTGGTGATTGGCAGCCACATGTGAGAGTCACAAACCCTGAATGCAGACATGTTGACCTATGACTTTCATACACTGTTGCAAGGTCCCAAGCATCTGCATGGTGGCATGTTGCTTTGTGGGTGACTCAGTACAGCCAGAGAGTCTGGCTCTACCATCTGTCCTGGAAGCCTTTCCTAAAGGTCTTGATTTGGTGGAGTTTTCCAAGAGTTAGCAGGGATGCTTGAACCCACTGTGCTTTCCTTTTTCAGATCTTTGTTATATTCTCCTAGTGGAAAAGGAAGAAAACTTGAGAAGGGGCAGATACAGAAAGATTCATAGGCTCCTCTCCACCAGAGAGCTCAGATTGTTTTGCCTAAATGCATAGCAGTGAGAGGGTGTAGAGTGGTGTGGCCTCCCTTTGTGGCTGCTCCCCATGCATACTTTGCAGTGACTAGGGTGGCTGGGGCCACCATTTACTTGTGTTCAGGCCTATTCACATGTGCCAAGTGAGCAATCATGGAGGTGCTTTTACCTCATAGACTCTTTGTCCTGATTTAGTTGCTCCTTGAACACCTCCACTACTGTGACCTTGAGTTTTCTTGTCCTGCTAGATGGAAGAGCACATTCTTTCAAAAACCTTATGTCCACGTGGAGCACCACACAAAAAAAAATGGCTGCTATTTCTGTACGTTTGTTCTTTACCCAAAAGAAAAATTTCTATTTAATGAATTCCCCATTTGAAAGTGAACAGGGGCCCCATGGAGTTCTTAATCTACTTAACTCTCATCCAGTATTTTTCCCAGGTTATATCAGCTTCTGACCCATGTAGTTGAATTCTAATATACCATTCAGGAATACTGGCTTTCCACTTGTTGAAGAACCATCTTTTGTGAATTTTTCTACTCTTCGTTTTTCTTCTCACTGTAGCTTCAAAGTCTTTTTTTTTTTTTAAAGTGGTAGTTCAGGGTTGGGGATTTAGCAAGCACAACACCCTGGGTTCGATCCTCAGCTAATAAAAAGTGGTAGTTCTTCTCACTTGAATCTTCAAGTCAGTGTGAACTGTTCCTCTGAAAAAGGACTTAATTGTGAGAGATGCACTTCTAGATTTTAAAATGTAAAGGCATTGTGGTCCATGGAATACATGATTCTTTCATTCTTGCTTGACAGAATAGGAGGTGGAGACTTTTGCCTTTCAGTCAGAAATTGCTCAGCTCCTGTCCCTCATCTTCAGTAATAACTATTCAAATGGGAAAATTTTTCCTTTGGGAGTTGACTTCTAAGGCTTAGGATGTGGGTATCCTTTTGAGTTTTTCAACATTTATAATGATAGGGGAAGTGTAGTATGAGATGTAGTGGGAGTGATTGGGAGTAATAATTCAGCAGTTGATCTCCAAAATTGTAACAAGTTTGAAAGGGAAGGGACTGTTTGAACAAGTGGAATAATGTGACTGTGTATATGTATTTATAGGCATTGGACAATATTCCATAAGAGGGACTGAGAGACCCTTCCAAGTTGGACAGGAATAAAGAGAAGAAAAATGAAATCTTCCTCAGCCCTCAGGAGCACAGAAACTGCAGGGGAGGGGCTTTCACAGCAGAAGATGCCACCTCTGGGTCTCAAATGCTCAACTCTCTACTCTGATATGGACAAAGCATTTTACACTTGAGCCCTTATCTGAAAAGCTGAAGAAATTTAGAGTGATGAGAACAGTGACTATGTTTGCAGCTCCTCAGCCCCTGGGCCCTCCTGAGGGGACTGTACCACAGAAGTGTCTAGTTGGCCTCCCTTGCCCCTCTGCAGAATCTCCAGCTGTAAAGAAAAAGAAACTCTTAGGGTTCTGGGTCAGGTCAAGCATAAGCTCATCCCTTTCTAGGAGTGAGCCTCATAGATTGCCTCTGTTCCCTCCAGCTGAGCTTCAAGGGCAGATCAGACCAAGGCTTACCCACTTCTAGTTCAAGGGCTCCACAATCCTGCATCTGCTGAGCACAAGGCTGCTGATGCCCACATTCCCATCCAAACTGGCTCCCAACAGTATCAGGCAAGTTGGAAGCTTGGAGCTCCCTCCCACCCCACCCCCACTCTCTGCACCCGGTGTGTCCTTGCCTGAGCACAGGTATAGGGGAAGACTAGAAATGCATGTTCCCTCAGCTCCATCCACTACCCATCTTGAGCAGCCATGGAGCCCACTAGTTTCTAGCCTTGTCTACCCCCTCCATCACCACCCTCCACGGCTTGTCTGGCACAGCTTCTCTTTCATGGCTAGGAGACAGGCCAGGCCAGATTTCTGCATGGAACTCCTTTAGTGATGCCCTCTCTCTTCACTAGCCTGCTTGGTGACAGCCATCAGCCCTCACCATCCTGGACACAGTGACCACCATTGCCACTTAGTGGGCCAGACTTGTGAATATCTGAAGCCCAAGGGATTCCTCTTAGGTCAGTTTCCCTGTTTTCTAACAAAGGTGTTTCCTTCCCTTTAAGTCTGGGTCAGTGGTCTAGGACCAGTGACTATGACCTTCAAAGATTTGTATGACCCTCTGCATCTTCCCTCAACCACTTACCCAGCCCTGTAGATATCTGGTGACATGATTTAAGTTCTTTTCCCCATTGCTCTGTTCCATCCTTGTTAATCCCCAAACCTGCCCCTTCAAAGCCTGTCAAACAGAGCTCCTCCCCCAGAGAGGCTCAAGACCACTCCCACAGGGTATATAACCTGCATCCCAGAAAACACACAAGTAGTTCTTCTGGTCTCTCATCCTGTTCTCTCTGAGGGTCCTAGGAATCACCCGGCAACACTTACCCAATAAACTTGGGTTTTTCCAATTTGGTCTGATTCAGTTTATTTGGATTGCTATGTCAGTGGAGAGAACTTCAGGGTGCAAAAACTTATCATCCCAGGGTGACAGGGCTTGAGGTGGAACTCACACCCAAACACTAACTTCCCAGATATTGTCTTGATCTGAGCATGGCAGAGTCCCAGAGCTTTAAACAATCTCTCCTCCAAAGCATGCACAGTATCTAAGCTCAGTGTGGATTAGAGCTGATTCAGTCATTGACCCATTCTTTGTTGCTCTTGGTGGTGGCGTGGAAGTGCAGCATTAGAAATTTTGAATATTTTTGTTTACTTTTTGAGATAGGGTCTCACTTTTGTAGCTCTGGTTGTCCTAAAATATACCATGTAGACCAGGTTTGCCTCAAACTCACATGG
Source organism: Onychomys torridus (assembly GCF_903995425.1). Lineage (NCBI taxonomy): Eukaryota > Metazoa > Chordata > Mammalia > Rodentia > Cricetidae > Onychomys > Onychomys torridus. The sequence goes on from NC_050463.1 coordinate 3,413,055, forward strand.
CTCTGCCTGCCTCTGCCTTCACGGTGCTGGGATTGAAGACATGATCAACCATGCCCAGCTGAATATTTCCTTATGTATAGAAAATATGAGTTTTGCCTCTTAAAATAATTCCTAAGGCCTGGAATTACCTGGTACATATTTATATACTGTAGACATTTGTTGAAGTTGAGACCGTATTGTTATCTGGAGTACCTGCAACCTTGGAAAATCATGTGGAAGTCCATGATCTTTGCTGCTACTGGCTGTCATGGGCAAGGAAACATCTGTTGCAGTTTTATAAATGACTTCCAACATTGAGAATGAGAATCATTGATGGATTCTGCATCAACTTCCTGCACCCAGCAAAAATAAAAAGACTAGACAAGAAGCCATTTAGGGGAGTCCTTAAAATTGTGATAAAGATGCTGAAATGTACCTCCTTACATTTGTTGGCTTCTGCCAGGGGAATGGGAAAGCACTCAGTTATCTTTAAGGGGCTGGCCACTGGGAATTTGACCATGTTCCAGTTAGTATATGGGAAACACAAATTGTATTTGATGTATTTGGGGAGGGAGGAGACAAGTATAGGAGGGTGAACCTGGGAGGAATGTGAAGAGAATGGGATCAGGATTCATTGGATGAAATTCCCAAGTAATCAATAAAAATATTGTGTTAAAAATGCTTACAAACATCCATTCATCATTTTTGCTTTCTATCATTTATGAATTTGTCACAGTGGTCATGTATCTGTGAATTTTGGGGGGATTTGGGAACCATTAAATATTTTTGTTAAGCAAATTTTTACATGAATCATCATGGCAAATATGTATGTTAGTCTCTGACTATATACCTACCTGAAATCTAGGTGCTGAAGGGAGCTTTTAAATGTCAATCATTAGAGAAGAGGCCATAGATATCACTGTTCTATTTACATTTAGCTTTCCATTTCAGGGGCATATCCTGGCATTTTATGGACCCTAAAGTAAATACATTAATAGAAATACTGAAAGATAAATGAAGGTATTTTTAAGAACTTGATGAAAATAAATGTTTCTTTAAAATAAGATCATAACGGTAAATTTATAGAAGTGAAAAACTAACTGGCCTGCACTAAAATGGAAAACGTTTGTTAGTGAGTAAATGTTTGTTAGAATAAAAATGCTGAGGTATCATAATTTATAATAATAACTAATAAATAATTAATAAATCTCTATGTGGTTGTTTGGGACCTGTCAGATGGGACATAAAAATCTGCCTACAAATGACATTCAATGGCTGAGCATCTATTTCCACATAAGACGTGAGAAAGCATTTTAAAAAAAACCTTCCAAACACACTAAAGCAAAGCCAAAAACAGTTTCTAGTCCTTAAGTGTTTCATGCAGCCACAGTATAGAGATGTGTCTCCTGGTTGCTGCCTGCATGCTTGAGCTGCCAGCACACGCTGAGTTAAGATGCATGGTGGTTTAAGATTTAGGTAATGCCAACAGAGAAGGTTTATAGATAAACAGTAAAACAGGTTCTGATGGGAAAAAAAACCTCTAAATAAGTTACAGTGTGTTTAACAATGTGTGTAGGGTCAAAAAAGGAAAAAGAAAACAGGTATAGATGGTCATAAATAAATAAGTAGTTTAAAATGATAGAGTAAAATCCTTAAATAAAGAGTAAAGCAATAAAAAACAAGCCACATAGAGATGCAAAATACACAGGGAGTCTGGATCCTGTATGTTACTGTGTTGTCTTTGAATTTTTTGATGGCTGGTGAACAAATGATAGTTGCTGAAACATTGGATCATTAAACTGCTAAATTAAACCAACACATACATTTTTAAAATGTCTTAACATCAAAGTGGAAGTCAAAAAATATTGCATTGATGAAGAGGTTATAGTTTTGTTTACAAAGAAAATAAAAGACTGTTGATTCATTCAAGGTTAAAGAGATCAGGTTTGTACCACTTTGGAAATCAGTATGGTGCTTCCTTAGAAAATTGGGAATCCATCTCCCCCAAGGCCCAGCTATACCACTCTTGGGCATATACCCAAGGAATGCTCAATCATACCACAAGGGCATTTGCTCAGCTATGTTCATATCAGCATTGTTTGTAATGGCCAGAACCTGGAAACAACCTAGATGCCCTACAACTGAAGAATGGAGAAAGAAAATATGGTACATATACACAATGGAGTACTACTCAGCAGAGAAAAACAATGACATCATGAGGTTTGCAGGCAAATGGATGGATCTGAAAAAATCATCCTGAGTAAGGTAACCCAGACTCAGAAAGACAAACATGGTATGTACTCACTCATAGTAGGACTCTAGATGTAAAACAAAGATGACTAGACTGCTACTTACAACTCCAGGGAGGCTACTTAAAAAACAGGACTTAAGAAAGACACAGGGATTGCCCAAAGACAGAGAAATGGATAAGATCTACATGAACAACCTGGACGACAGTGGGAGTAATGAAGCGCAAGGTTTGAGGGAAAGAGAGCTTAGGGGAGCAAGAGATCCCAGCTGAATCAAGAACTGAAAGGGAGAACAAGGAATAACAGACCATGATAAATGAAGACCACGTGAGAACAGGAAGAAGCAAAGTGCTAGAGAGGTCCTCAGAAATCCACAGTGGTACATCCACTGTAGACTACTCGCAATGATCGAGAGAATGACTGATCTGACCTAGTCTGGTGATCAGATGGCCAAACACCCTAACTGTCATGCTGGAACTCTCATCTAATAACTGATGGAAGTGGATGCAGAGATCCTTGGCCAGGCCCCAGGTAGAGCTCCAGGAGTCCAATTGTCAAGAAAGAGGAGGGACTGTAAGAGTGTGAATTGTTAAGACCAAGATTGGAAAAGCACAGGGACAATTAGCCAAACTAATGGAAACACATGAATTATGAACCAAAAGCTTTGGAGCCCCCAACAGGATCAGGCCCTCTGGATAAGTAAGACAATTGAATAGCTTGAACTGTTTGGCGGCCACCCAGACAGGTCCTTAGTGCATGAGCTGGCTGTATGGAACCTTGGGCTTACACAAGGACACTTTGCTCAGCCTAGAAGGAGGGGACTGGACCTACCTGTACTGAATCTACCAGGTTGAGCTGAATCCCCAGAGGATTCTTGGTCCTGGGGGAGATGGGAATGGAGGGAAGGGACTGGGGGGAAGGTGGGGATGGGGCCAGAGGGGGGAGGACAGGGGGATCCCATGGCTGATATGTAAAATTAAAACACAAATATAATTTAAAAAAATAAAGAAAGAAGCAAAGAACCCCTGAATACATTTTTAATAATAAATAGATTTATCTTAAAAAAATAAAAAGATAAGGTTTGGTTGGAAGTGAACCCATAAATATCCCATCTGCAGACATAAAAAATAAAACTAGAGAAATGACAAAACAGCTGACATATTTTCCTGCTCAAACACAAAACAAAAAGTTATCTTTGGCTGGCTTGTGTACAATGCAGTGTATACTTGTATTAATGCAGATGTGTATGTTGCCTTTAAACGTTTGTGTGTTTTCAAAGCAAGGGCATCAGATGCCAACGAAAGTATGTGGTTCAGGTTATCCAACCTCTCAGAGTGCCTCTGTTGAAGTTTCTGCAGAGTTCTGCATCCAGAACTGCATCAAGGCTACAAGCTGAGATGGCCCAGTCTCACAGAATAGTCTAGGCGGGATTTAAACATTATTCTAATTTTCTCAAAAGATTCCAGCATTCCCAGATAACAGGAAGCAGTCTAGCAAACACAAAGCCCACATTCCCAAGAGGCAGGGAGGGTAACTTTGTTCATTCAGTAGGTTATGAATGTTTGTCATTGTTTGGGAGGCATTGGTTACAAACTGTTATTGGCCATAGTAAGAAAAAAAAAACTGAACAAAGGAGATTAAATTAATGGATCTCATTCTGGAAAGATAAAGAAATTATAAGATAAAAGGGTAGATTATTGAATCTACATTTAAGCTAAAAAAGCAACTGCTATCTTAAATATTTTACATTGGTATGGATTTTTGTATACTGATAGAACTTTAAGGTTATTTTTTACACTATATGTGTGCTTCTACTCTTGTTTAAGGTATTTTTGTATGTTGATTCAAATTTAAGATTATTTTTGTTAGACCATACTACACATTCATTCTACTCTAGTTTAAGTTATTGTACCTATGCAGCTCATTTAATAATGTAATGTAAATTTCTTCCCCTGGAAAGTTATTATTACAGCCTTTTTGGGATAATAAAGAAATGCAGGTTAGTAATTAGTCAACTATAACAATCTATCTTCTTATGTATGTTTTCTAGGTCAAGCAGATAAATTTTATATAGACAGGTGGTCTTCAAACACTTCAGATAGCTACAGAATATGGCATCTAAGAGGTTTTAATAGCATAATGTTTTTTATAACAGTGAGACACGTCTGTTCCTGGTAGCACCAATCTATTTCAAATGAAATAATGGACATTGAAGAACCTCCATATTGAGTTTGCTTTCATTGTGGCAATAGTTTCAACTAGGCAAGAAACTTCCCTTGCTTTGATTGCTGGCACCATGCTATCAAGATTGGAGAAGCAGACACAAAAGAAAATGACTGCCAAACTTTGTCAAGATAGGTCAGGGCAGTCCTTCAGAATTCCTCCTTCACAGAAAAGTCTTTCAGATATTCTAGGCTTGTGGGCCCAGTGTTACAGAGGAAACTTGGATGATTTTCCAGTAAGCCAGATGTTTCTGTCACTTGTATAGTTTTGGAACTTGTTTGCTCTGTACTTCCTGTTTACTCAGATAATATTATATCCTTTTAGGGTCTCTGATGGAGTTGAAGACTAGATAATTATAGTTACAGTTTTCCTTGTTACCAAATTCAGAAAAGAAACTCACAAGAGAGTTGTAAAGTGTATAGGTTGAGAGACATAAAAGTACAGTATTGGGCTGGTAACACAAGTTAAGACAGAAAGTAAATTGTGTACAAAACTGGACTCACCATGATATGATAAATAATGGAATATTTTCATTGAATTTGCCAAATGAAAATGGACTGGGCATTGTGAAGAATTGAAGAGATTACTGATTATCACCTGATAATAATTATTATGTATAGTTTTACTATGTTAGAGTTAAACCCTTTCCTTTTTATTTAAGCAAAAAGGGGGAAATGTAGAATAACCTTTTTTACACTGCGAATTTGTATCTTTGCCAAAGCACCTTTTTTATTGGTTTAATAAAGAGCTAAATGGACATTAGCTAGACAGTAGGTTTAGGCAGGACAGCTAGACACACAAGATACTGGGAAGAAGAAAGGCAAGGTTGCTATGCAGACACAGAGGAAGCAGCATGGACATTACAAAGTAAAGATGACCAAGCCATGTAAAGGAACACAGATGAAATGAAATGCATGAATTTAAGTTATAAGAGCTAGTTGGAAACAAGCCTAAGCTATCAGCCAACTTTTCTAATTATTTATTTATTTTGGGGGTGGGAGTTTTCAGGACAGGGTTTCTCTGTGTAGTTTTGGTGCCTGACCTGTATCTCACTCTGTAGACCAGGTTGGCCTTGAACTCACAGAGATCTGCCTGGCTCTGCCTCCTGAGTGCTGGGATTAACTTGCCACCTGGCAAGTTTTCATAATTAATAAGAAATCTCCATGTGATTAATTGGCAGCTGGCATGTGGGACAGAAAAATCTGCCTACATGACAGCCTAAGGGTCTGGCCTGGTTTTGGTCATTCAAATAACATAGAAATCATTTTATCTGTTAGCCACAAAGTACTGGTTGTAGGAGTTTGCAGGAGCCTCTGTTTATAAGAGCCATTTAGATTACTAGCTCTTTCTAGTCTTGAATGTAAGTACTTGATATGCACCAGGAGGTGGTGGCACGTGCCTTTAATCCCAGCACTCGGGAGGCAGAGTCACATTTATGATAGAAGCTTAGTATTTTCCTTCTGTTATGTATTACTTTTCACATTTGGTTTGACATCACCAAATCATTATTTTTTTCTATAGATGCACTATGCAGTTTAATATCATATCTGTATTTCATGTGCTCAAAGTGGTAGCACATTACACATCCTAACAAAAAGTTATGATTACAGAGTAAGTTCTAGACTCCAGAAGATATGTAAGGTTGGAGTGAGGAAAGGGAATAAATGATCACTTGATTATAATCTCAGAACACTTTTAATTTAAAGAAAAAAAGACATACAAACACATGGTGAGCATTCTACAATTGAATATTGTACAACAAGGAAAACTTATACTTAAACACAAATATTTAATACCATGGAAAGGAAATTATACCTTGTATATATCAGTGATCTCTAATGAATATGAGATAGTAGTCAAATAAATCACTCATTAGAAGCTGAAATTAAAAAGGCAACATGAGTACAGTAAAAACAACAAATAAAGTAACATGCAATCATGATAACATTAAAAGAAATATTAAGAAAATGTGAACTATTGTGATAGAGTGTAAGAAAGTATAGACAAGATGACTAAATATGAAGAGGACTATAATGAGAAGTAAATGTCTCTAAGTATGATTTATGAACAAAATTAGACTGCAAAATATATTGAAAAAAACTATTGGAGAAGTACAGAAGTTTTGTATTGTTTTGCTTTCAAGACAGGGGTTCTCGGTGTGGTCCTGGCTGTCCTGGAACTTGTTCTGTAGACCAGGTTGGCCTTGAATTCACATAGATCCACTGACCTCTGCCTCCCAAGTGCTGGAATTAAACTCACGTGCCAACATCATGAGGCAGAAATACTGAAAATTGTAACCTATAGAAAATGTGACATTTAATAAATCATGATGATGTATGCTGTACTTAGGGATTAAATAATTACCTATTGGTAAGAGAATGTAAAAAATGTGTTTCAGGAGGATTAAATGGATATTTTGAAATTAATGAAAATATATTAAGATTACTTTACTATTGAACTTTTTGAACCTTGAATAATTTAAGAGCCACAGAAATCACTTCATATGTAAAGGACCTAAATCTCAGCACATGATAACCTGAATTTGACCACAGAAGAAGAGGAGAACCAAGTCTTACAAGATGTACTTTGACATCTAAACATTCCACACATTCACTGTGGCATACATGAGCTCCCTTCTCTCACACACAACCAGGAGAAAAAGAGGGAGAGATAGTGTTGGAGTAAGAAAAGAAGAAAAGAAAAGATCTTAACTAGTATTTAATGTTATCCATTTCAAATTCATAGGAGAAAAATTATTCTAATGAAAGTGATTTTTCTGAAAAACAGGAAGATTGTCTGACCTCTGAGGCCACCATTAGTGGACAAGAAATTTTAAGGACTATCATGTGGTAAATTAACATGCACATTTTGAAACTGACAGAAATTTCTTTGGAAGTAATATCAGGAACTAATTTATTTTTCTTTTTATTTATTATTCTGTCATATAATACATCCTAGCTCAATTTTCCCTCCCTTCACTCCCCCTCTCAGCCTCCTATACCTCTGTTCTTCCCACTTCCTCACCACACCCCCTTTTATCCCAGATCTATTACTCCTCTGTTTCCCTTCAGAAAACAGAAGGCCACTCGGGTATACCAACCAAACATGCTATATAACAAGACACAATGAGACTAGACATAAACCTTAATATTAAGGCTGGACAAGGCAACTGAATCAGAGGAAAAGGGGCCCCAAAACAGATGAAAGAATCAGGCACACTAACATGCACAATGTTAGGAGTTCCACAAAAGTCCCCAAGCCAAAAACCCATAATATAAATACAGAGGACTTAGCAGAGACCCATGAAGGCTTTGTGTGTTCTATTCAAGGTCTCTGAGTGACCCAGCTTCTGGTTCCAGGTCATGCCTGCTTGAAGTCCAGACAAACACTCCCTGCCTAACCACAGGTCACAACTGCCAGAAGAGCAGGTAAGCCAGCTGCCCATGGATCTCCCTCTGTAATTAATTTTGAACTCTAATTTGATAATCTCTTATATAAGTTAATACAATACTATAGAAGGTAGAGCACATATTCTAGTAGAAACACAACAAAAACATAAAATACTTTATTATATGCCAGGAACAGCAATGGAAACAATGGTGGCTGTGTCCTGATTTTTTTTATCAACTTGACATGAGTTAGAGATACATATGACAGGGGGATTCCACTACTGAGAAAATCCCTCCAAAGTCTGGCCTGTAGTAAAGCATGTAAGACATTTCTTTAATTAGTGATTAATGTGCAAGACCCAGCACACCGTGAGTGGTGCCGTCCATGGGGAGGTGGTCGAGATTAGTCCTGAGATGTGTAATAAAGCAAGCTGAGTAAATCAGTAGAGGCAGATCAGTAAGCATCACACATCTATGGTCTCTGTTGCAGTTCATGTGTTGTGGTTCCTGCCTTGAGTCCTTGCCTGTATCACATCACTGTTGGATTTTGAGATATTAAGGTGAAATATACCCCTTCTTATCCAAGTAACTTTTGTTATTCATGTTTGATCAAGGCAAACAAAACCTTAACTCAGAAAACTATTCTGTGTAGACTGCTAAATTATTTGTGCCTCAAATAACAAAGGAAATTATTCCAGATAACAATCCAGTGGTACCGATAACTGGGCTAGGATCAAGGGAAGACATGAGCATGAACTTATGATCATCTGCATTTTTACAAGGTATGGATAATTGTGTTCAGTGCCTAGAAACTCATTATGCAATTGCAGAGAAGAGCCACTGCTTCCAAAAAACTTTGACTTTTCTCTCCAACAATGATTGCTTGGGGAAGAAACTCACAGCCATGTCCCTGGGTGTCTCTGTATTCATAGCTGTTGTTATTGGGGTCCTTGTAGAGCACAGGAAAACTTCTACTGTCAAGGCCCCAGATTGGGCTGTCAGTTACATACTGCTCATCATACTCACCTTTTTTTTTTCTCAAGACAGGGTTTCGCTGTGTAGCTTTGCACCTTTCCTGGAACTCACTTGGTAGACCAGGCTGGCCTCAAACCCCCAGAGATACGCCTTCCTCTGCCTCCCAAGTGCTGGGATTACAGGCATGTGCCACCACTGCCCAGCCCATTCTCACCTTTTGTTTACTCTGTCACTTGCTCTTCATTGGCTATCCCCACATAGCCACCTGTATGCTAACACAGGATACATTTTGATTTCTGTTTATTGTGTCTCTATTCACTGTCTTGTCTAGAATTTCATAAGCCTAAGAATTTCATAAAAACACTACATTAATAGCAAGGGTTTGAAAAAAAGTCTTTTCTATCACTCAGCAACAAGCCAAGGAAATTACAAGGAGAAAACCTACTTGTTCTTTGTATAACCAAACTCTACTACTTGCAGAAATTAACCCAAAGGGTTCTCAAAGAAATTAAATTTGTCAAAAGAATGTGTTTCATTTTGCACAGTTTGGAAAATTAAAATATGTACAACATACTATAGATTTACATATTAGGTTTTCAATGGGCAAAAACTTTGAGTTCTGAAAAGGCTATTTCTGCAATTACACATTTATTAAAAGTTATGACTAGCATGGGATACCTGTACAAAGTAAGGCTGACAATGCTCCAGTATCTGTCTCTAGTAGAATGAAACACTTTTAGATATTCCAATGTAAAGCATATTACAGGTATACAACACAATCCTACAGGACAAGCAGTTATAGAAATATCTCATTACACTTTAAAAGAAATACACAATAAACAGAAGGGGTGATGATGACCTCTAGAGATAGATTGAACAATGCTTTATTAACTTTAAACTTTTTAAATGCTAATGAAATGGGAGCAATAGCTGCAGAGATATATTGAATAATAGAAAAATGTTGAACTAAATAAGACTGTATATTTTAAAGAAGTGTTGGCCTGAGAATGGAAACCATTATATATATTATGTTGGGGAAGAGGTTTTGATTTTTTTCCACAGGAGATAAAAAGCTATGTATGCCATCAAAATTAATAAAAATTAGATTCAAACATGAGAGATTTCTTGATTAGGAGAAGAAACAGTTCATCAAGCAATATGGCAATTCAACCTGGCAAAAAATCAGCTCCCAAAATTAGGGATGGGAGAGGGTTTTGTTCATGTTTTTTCCAGGAAAATATAAAATCCAGCTGAAGAATGTAAAGACCATTGGACAAATGAAGCATCAGAAAAAGAAGAGAGAACCATCTGGGAAAGATATACCAAGAAAATGAGAAATTTAGCCTAATGGTATAAAATACATCCAGCCGAGTAAAATTCCATGAAACTTTCAAGATGTCTCTTTATGCTGGTTTCTTCTTTAAAAAAAAAAAATTTCGAGACAGGGTTTCTCTGTGTAGCATTGTGCCTTTCCTGGAACTCACTCTGTAGCCCAGGCTGGCCTTGAACTCACAGAAATCTGCCTGACTCTGCCTCCTGAGTGCTGGGATTAAAGGTGTGTGCCACCACTGCCTGGCTTATTCAGGTTTCTACAGACATGTTAGGCAGGTGGTCTTTATGTAGTTCCAAGTCAATTAAAAGCAACAGCTGGCTTTGGAGTTGGAGCAGGGCTCTCTTTGTCTCTAAACCCAAGCATGTCTGTAAAAATTCTGTCTCTGTTTCATATCAGAAAGAGCCATGAGGTATGGGACAGAAGAAAATCAAAATTTAGGAACTATGATATTGCCACTAGTCTCATATCTCTCAGTTTTATTTTGGCTCTTTAAAACTGTTCTTAATGTATAAATACTATCTCAAATTTAAAATTTCTCTTTTGATATTAATGGTCTCTCTGGTCAAAACTTTCTATTTTGATAGTAATCATTAGTACTAATTTTAACCTTAGGGGTTATGTAACTTCCTGCATGTGATTTCAGGCTTGAGTCTGAAACAGGTATTTAGGAATTAAGCCTGTGTATTCTGGACGTATTTAATAGACTATGGGCTTTTAATCTGACCAAAATTTTCTGAATATGACATTTAATATGTTTACATTTTCCGTATTGAATGCTGAACATTCCTAACAGCGACCTGTGAAGTCTTCAAAAGACCATGGGACACCAACAATGATACCACCTGGATTGTGGTAATGCCACTAAGCTGACAAACACCATCCAAAGATCAGCTTTGGATTACAAACTGCTCAGGACAATTTCAAAACAGATATTAAGATGATCTAATCTATTATTAGACTACTCCAACCAGGACTTGAGGTAGCCTTACATTTTCCCATCACACCAAGACAGGACAACAGCTGAATTCCCCTGGACTTAATCATTATATTTGTTTTCTCAGGGTTCCCTAAAGATGCCAGACCCCCTATGTCAACAGGAACTAGTCTAGAAAACACAACACCCACATTCCCAAGAAGTGGGGTGGATGATGTTTGATTGTTCAGTGGATTATAGATGTTTGTTGTTGTTCAGAGGGAGAGGGCAATGGTTGCAAATTGTTGCTGGTCATGGTCTAGAAAATAATATTCAAAGCAGGTTAGATTTGTAGCATATCTTTGTAAAAAGAAAAAGGGAGGATATAGGACTGATAAGACATAAGAATAAAATCATTTAATTTACTTTAATCCAAAAAGCAATTAATGATCTCAAAAAATTACATTGGTATGGATTTTTGTTAGTGATACAAATTTAAAGTTATTTTGTAACACTGGATTTATGTTTCTGCTTTTGTTTAAGATATTATTATATATTAATGAAAATTTAATATTACTTTTGTTATACAATACCTATGTTTCTATTTTTGCTTAAGGTATTGTACCTATGCTGCTCATTTAACTATGCAATGTAAAGTAGTAATCCTTGAAAGATATTCAGGATAATAAAGAAATAATGGTTAATAGTCACCCATAACTATCAAACTTATAGTCAGGTTAGTTATGTTTTTAAGGTGAAACAGAGATATATTTAAATAGATAGGTGATCTTCAAGCACTTCAGAGACCTATAAAAATGACATTTAAAACATTTTAATAACATTGTTTTTTCTTGACAATGAGACACATCTGCTCATGGCAGCACTGATCTACTTCAAAAAGGATGATGAGCATTGAAGAAACTCCAAATGGAGTTTGCTTTCTTTGTGGCAAAAACCATTTAAGCAAGAAACTGCTTTTGCCTTGACTGCTGACAGTATGTAGTCCAAACTGGATAAGTGGGACACAAAGAAATGTGACTGCTGAACTTTGCCAAAATAGGGTAGAATTGTCCTTCAAAATATTCTGCTTCACAGAAAAGTCTCCCAGATATTCTAGGCCTGTAGTCTGAAGAAGGATGCTCCCATGCTGCAGAGGAACTTGGGTGACTGTCCAGGCAGCCAGCTGCTTCTGTCATTTCTCTTAATTTTGGAACCCACTTGCTTTGGACTTTCTGCTCTTTGATGGATTTGAAGACTAGATAGTTACAGTTGCAATCCTTCCAAATCATGATAGAAAGTAAATTCGGTGCTAAATTTTGTACTCTTCAGGACAGCTGATGGACTAGGTTCTCTAATTTTGCTAATTTACTCAGAGACTAGACATTGTAAGTGTATTCCTTACTTGATATTTGTTTCTGTTGTATGCAGTTTCATCTTTGTTATGGTTGTTACCTTTCCATTCTAATTAGACATTACCTGATAATCATTCTTATTTTATATAGCTTTACTATGTTAGTCTTAGAAATTTTCTTTTTAATTAGACAAAAGGGGGAAATGTTATGGAGATCTTATCTACATTGTGTCCTGTTGTCCAATTAGAGTCAGGCATTGGTTCAAGAGGAAGGGTTTACACTTAGCTGGTTGGCATGGGTCATAGTTTCCCCAGACTTGTGTAAGAGCAGCCCCCAGAAAAGATGAGGCAGGGCTGGAAGTTTGTACAGGTCTTTTTGAGCCAGGAGCAGATGGATACAGTATATGTAGTGGTCATTATATTTGTCTCATGTTCTTATGTATGTATTTTGTTGCCAAATTTTATTTTATAATAAATGGTATAAGAAATTGCAATACTTTTGTAATATCTGTTAGGAGATGAGTTGTTTGTAGATTGAATGAAACAAAATAATCCAAGACATGGCTGAGACACTGAGTGAAAGGTTCCAGTTGTAGTGTGAGGAGTACAAAGATGTTCATTAATATACATATTCATTTAGATGTGTATATATTTTGACTTCAAAAAATATATATAATTCACCTTCCATATTATATGTATATATTTATATTTCAACTTAGATTATTCTCAAAATTTTTTATCTTCAATTTTTTTAAATTTTTAAGATTGCAATGTAATTCCCACTTTTCATTCTTCTTTTCAAACCTTCCCATGGATTCTTCTTTTCTCTCTTTCAAATTTATAGCCTCTATGTTCATTAATTGTTACATGTTTATATCTAACTGTATATACTTATATATCCCTAAACTGTTTATGTTCTGTCTGTATAATATTACTTGCAGGTGTGCATTCAGGGCTGGGAATTTGCTATTAGATAACCAATTGGAGATCTATTCCCTTCTGCTCTCAGCATTTCACGGTTTCCTGTAACTCATTGTGTAGTGTTGAGGCCTCATATTCTTTTCCCATTCGCTTTGCATGTCTATTGTTATTGTCCTTGTTCAGTTCATATTTAAGATGCTATTTTGGTGAGCCTCTAATATTGTAGCTTCTGATATTACTAGGAGACAGAAGTTCACCTCAAACTTCTTGATCCTCTGGATCTTAACATTTCCCTATCTTTTCTCCTAGTAGGAACCCTGAAAATGTTCAAGTGTCCCCAGTCCTTCCTGTTTTTTCTTTCTAGAGACTACCTGATGCTCTGCTTGAATCTGTTCTTACTGTTTCTGTAGCTGTTGTTGATAGTACAGGACAGGGCAATTTCTTTCCTGGACAATATGACCCTGAATGCCATCTACACTAAGAGTTCATGTTCAATGGTTTCATATTTACTTATCTATATTATCCTACCTATTTTTTATTCTTCTAGTTATTAATCATCTGGCATATACTCAATACGGGTTAGAAAGAGAAGTGTACCATTCATTCCTTTTTACCTTTAAGAGTGGATGTGGGCCTTCACTGTTCATATGGTAGCTGGCAGGTATATACAGCTATATAAGATTTAGATTGCATTAAAATAAAATAAAGAGTATCCATCTCCTCATTCATACTTACCATATTGGAAGTGTTCAACACTTGAATATGGCTAGTGTTGGCTGTACATCCAGCCACTGACCAGCGCAAGCCTCAACTTGTCATTTGAAGCATGTTCAGGCTGTGGAGCTGAAGCCTGTTCCATGGGACCATCTTGAAGTTCATTGTCCTTTTCCATCACTAAGCTAAGTTCTCTGTGGCAGAAGTGTTGGGCTTAATTTTATCAGCAAATCTTCAGAGCACTTGATACCCCCTGTCAGATAATTACCTTAGAACAAGGGTCTTGAGTCAGCCTCATGGTATATTTCTTGGTGTTACCATGTAAGGGTCTGGTTCAGTTTTAAGTTCTTTGTCAGTTAAAGAATTAAAGAAAACATGTGTGTAAGTGACAGGTAGCAGTAGAGAAATATCAAACTTCCAAAACTGGAGAAAGACTTTGCACTGAAAGAAAAGTTTTCTTGGGGCAGAGAAACATGTGTGTAGTAGAAACACAGAAAAATGGATGCTGTTCCACTCAGAGTTGGTGCTCAGGAAGCTGAGAATGCAGTCTCTTATCTAGGGCTGTGTGGGGTTTTTTTTATGTCTATGAGGAGACATCATTACCTAATTTAGTGTTGGGCAGTTTGAGAAAAGATAAGATGCATTATTAGTCCACAATTGTTGTGTATACATGTCCTGATCTGGCCTTGAACTTGCTGAGCCAATCTTCCAGCAGTGGCCCTACTGGCATAATTCAGATTTCTTGGAAGTTCATCATTTTTATTAGATAGCCGTGGCTCTCATCACTATTTGTTTGCCTACCAGATAATCTGTCTAACTACTGGTCACGCATTCTTCCTTCTCTGAGGTTACCAAATCTTCTGTTAAATGTCTGGGGACACCAACCACTTTTAACTGCTTTGATCTGGAAATTGAGGTGATGAAGGAGAATCAGTAGTCAGACTGACATAAGGGGGTGTTGTCAATGTAAAAGACCAATATAAACCTAATTTCTGGTAAAGTTTATTGTTACTCCTTTAATCTCCAACACCTGCAGCAGGCAAGAAAGCTGAACTACCCTATTACCAGCTTCAGAACTTGGGAAAGCAGACCCTGCATGTCTCCTGGGCAGCACAGTAGAGCTGGCCCTGTTGATGTGGGCCTGAGTGAGCTGGACCTGAGGACATAAGCATGGGAGATCTGGCCCCACCATTAATCTTCCATAAGGTATTGTGGGCAGGGGAGAGCTGTCTGCCTTCTCACTTTTTGTGTCAGTTGGGAGAGCTGACCCTGAGGTCATGAGAGCAGGAGAACTGGCTCTTGCCCCCTTGCTCCTTGATGCATAGGGTAAACTAACCAGGACAATGGTAGAGAACTTACCCTAGTGGTGAGGATGGGGGAGATCACCTGGCCAACCCTTCCATCACCAAGGCCCAGAACCAGGTCTATTAGTTGACCCACCCCAATATCCATGCCATCTATGATCTGATGGAGAATGTGAAGAAACTGGTTTTACAGATCCAAAGCTGCAGGATCTCCATGACATGGGGCAAGAACAGGATATCTAAGAGGAATCTCAGTGATGGCTCACTATCTACAGTGTAGCAGAAAGCAGAGGCCTTAAACCAGACCAATGACTCCTTGCAGTAAACACTTGCAAGTAAATGTATGTGGACAAAAGCATGTACTGCATGCTTCACTGTGTCACAGTACATCACCCATGAGATTTCCCTCTCTCTCTTTTCTTTTCTTTCTTTTCTCCTAAATTTTATTTTATTTTGGAGGGGAAGTTGCAACGGCAGAGGGCTGGTATGAGGGAACTGTGAGATGAATGTCATAGAGATGCATGTAAAAGACACAAAAAAAATAAATGAATTTAAAAAATCACAGAGGGGCAGGTAGGGGGAAAGGAGAAAAGAACGTAGGCTGGCCAGCACTCACAAACTCTAACATTGTCAAAATAAAAATACTTTGTGTCTACAGAAAGACAAAGAGAACACAGACAGATAACACCAAGATGAGGAGTTTGTTTTTGGGTTGACCTTCTTTCATTCACACTGGCCTGAAAGAAAGTTGCAAAGGAAGCTGCTTGCATTGTCTTAGACCAGGATCTGAAAACAGTCAAAACCTTCCTGGATGATAAGCAAAACATCAAGCTTGGGGACTCTGGGTTAGCCAGGATATTCAAAGATGATATAAGCTTTGAACAAACATCTGTTGGCATGCCTTATTACAAGACTTCTAAACAAATGAACCCTATAAAAAATAAAAAGAAAGATTTTGGATGGAATATTAATTATATTTGCTGATATCTATGTGAGACTACAAGGATGAGGAAGAATCAGGCACAAAAAGACTACTTCCTCCTTGATAAGATGAAGATCTTGAACTAACTTTTATTTGTTGAGGACTTTTCTAACACCAAGATTAGACAATTAAATAGGCTAGAACATTCAAGTGGAAATTTTAATCTATTTTTTTGTTTTTAGGTTTTTTTTAAATAGTCCATCTGCAACTTCAGGTCTGAGAGGGTACTGTTTCATATGGAGGAAGTTAGTAGAGCCTTTATGATGTATGACTACAGTAGGAGCTTCTGTGTTTATACTTCCTACTGTATCATCATTTGTCCAGACTGAGACATTTCCATTGCTATCTATGAGAGGCCATCAATGATGGTGACCTGGTGAGAGAAGTAGTTAAACAACTAGTCGTGATAAAAGATCTATTCCCCATAAGGGTTACAAGGTATGAGGAACTGTGGGGGGGAAATGACAGACATAGAAGTCTACCCTAGGACAAGCAAGTGTTGAGTTAAATAACATTTGAAGGTCTGGTCTGAGGGAGCCCAGCTGGGAGAATGGCTCACATATTTTATGACAGGCTACTCTTAAGGAGTGAGGGATAAGAGATATTAAATAGAAGAATATAGGGGAGAGAAACAGAAACACAGGACAGCCTTGGGAGGTCCTGGATCATTATCCACTGGCCCCTTCTGTCTCTTCTAAAGGGCCTTTTACAGGAATGCCAAGGGATGGAACAAAGGACCTCCCCCTAGCACAGTCAAATGCAGACATTTTCCAATCATCTGGTAACCACACATGTGGTCAAACATTCCTCTAATGTAGCCCAGCTGGGTAAAGCAAACTCAACTCTCACTAGGAAACCTTTGTGGGCCTCCACACTCGCCAAATATACCAGAAAAAAATGGACTTTTGAGAACTGGGACTAGGGAAAGACAATGCTAAGAATCTTGGTTTTGAGTTTATCAAGAATTTAGTACCAGGATCATTCATAGTCCAAAGAGCCCAGTTCTTTGCCAGACTGACATACACAATGGGAGGCAGTGTCCCAGTCCCAGTACTATCATTATAGGGATGATAATGACCTTGGGCCCCTTTCAGTCTAAGGATATCTTTGTTGGCATTTAGGGTCTGTACTGGCCTGCCCTTAGGGTCCTGACACGATAAATCCTCAGCTGCAGCCACTAAGAGCCCCCCCTGTCCACATTCACTATGTTTCCTTGTAAAAGGCAGACCTTGCCCACCTCCCATCTCTTTCTCCTTCCCTTCCTTCATTCACATCCTTGGGGACCAGCCTCTGCCCCCTTCTCTGCTCCTTCTCTTCTCTCCCCTCGATAAGCCTCCCACATGGGCCCTGTTGTATAATGTGACTCCGTCCTGTCCTTTTTAAAAATACAACAACACCAACCCTCCATGTGACTTCTCTTTTAGATGGATGCTGCTCCAGGTGAGGCCTCTCAGGACTTTCCTGATGAAAGTGGCACTCTTTCCTGCAGAGGAAGCATGACTTAGGAATAGATTGTGAACATTGGAGAAGAGCCTTTATCAGATTGGCCCTCAGAGTGGCCACCAGCTTGTCAATGTTCTTGTTCTTTCTCCATCCCCTGTCCTATCTCAGCTAAAAGAAAGCCCTGACATAGTTGTCCAGATTTTTTCTGGTTCAGCTGCCAGGTTATGTAGGTTTCTGTGAATGTCTGAAGCTGACTGGTAAGAGCATGTCCTACAGGAGAGCTTCCCCCCTATTAGTTCAACATCACATGGGTTTGTTTTCTCTTTCCTTTTATAAATGGTTGAGGAAAGAACAGGAACCTTCTTATCTTCCTTCAACCTGTGGGATATCTGGAAACAAGTTAACCTTAGCTTTAACCTTTGTCTCTCTGTTTGTTTATAATTGAGACTTTGTTTCTCAGTGGGACAATCCTGGCTGTTCTGGAATTTGTTTTGTAGACCAGGCTGGCCTTGAACACAGAGAGATCCACCTGCCTCTGCCTTCCAAGTGCTATTAAAAGTGTGTGACACTATGGCTCCATGTACCTTAGCCTCTTTAGGACCTTCTATAACAGAACACAGAAAAGGTCCCCTCTCCTAAGCTTCATGAGGGTCCTTTGAATTGAGAGTAATATTTTGAGAGGGAGCTGCCTCATCCCTAGTGGAGAATTGTTCATTCTATTTAGCCTTGTGGGCAGTGAGGAAGTAATTTATCATATCTTCATCTAATACTCTATTTTTTAACTTTAATTAATTATTGTGGATTTCATGTCATACATTTAGAGCCCACTTTTTTTCATAAATCTCCTCACTTCTGCCCTCTGCCTTTGCAACCTCACCCACAAATCAAAGCCAAATTTAAAATAAAAACCAAAAACCAAACAAAACAAAGAAACAAGACAAAACAAATGTAAAATCAGCCAAAAAAGAAGAATCTTGTGGAAGTTGTAGTGTGGCCCCTTGAGGCACAGTTTACCCTTTAGTCCATTCATATTTACTTGCAATCCTTCATTGCCATGAGTCATTTTTCTGGCTCCAGGCTGATGGTTTCTGCTATACCATGGATAATGAGGCTCATTGGGGCTCCTCACGTATATACCATTTTCCTGTGTAATGGAGATCCTGCTGTTTTGGATCTATAGTTTCATTCTCTTCATATGCTCCGACAGTTCATAAATCATTTGGATATTGGGTTGGGATAACTCATAGCCCTGATTCTGGGCCTGGAATAGCTGAGCTAGTCAGTTCTCTAGCTTCTCCTCATCATCTCTACCAGGAACAGCTATCCAGCACTGTCTTGCCTAGTTCACCAAATGTACCTGCAGCAAGCAGCAGGGCCTGTCTCCTGTTCAAGGGCCCTGACATTGAAGTCTCCCTCATTCATTTTGCCAGGGCCAGCTCTATTTTTTTGGACAGGACAAGGTGCAGGGTCCTGTCTCCTGATTGCTGTAGCGGGCATGAAAAGGGGTGCTGGGTCCACACTCATGCTCTTATGCCCTCAGGGCTGGGTCATCTGTGACCTAAACAACATGGCCAGTTCTAGTGTGCTGCCTGAGTGGAGTGTAGGGCCCACTCTCCTGTGTGTTGTTGCTGGTGTAGAGCAGGGCTAGTTCTCTCACTCTTGTATCCCCAGGGCCAGCTCTCTCACCTGCCATTGGTAGCAAGGGACAGAGGGAAAGGGCATCTTTCCCTTCCCCATGCCAACACATGGAAGATGGGGGTGGGGGAGGGGCCAGCTCTATTGCTCTCAAACCTTCAGGCCTGGCTCACCTGCATCTACAACAGAGGGAGCTCCAGTGTGCCTCACAGATGGGAAGCAAAAGCTGCTTTCTCATACTCCACAACTGGTGAGGGTCAGGGCTAGCTATCCTACACTTGTGATCCCAGTGCCATTACACTCACCTGTCACAGGTAGTAATGGATGAAGGAGGGAGGACGTATTTCCTACACCATGGCAGATCAGAGGAGGTGGGTTCTCCTGATCTCATGCCTTTAGTGTCAGCTTACCTGACAACAGAGTCAGCTGTAGTCTGCTTCCCAGATGAAGTACATGCTAAGGGTGAGTTGTGGGGCCATCTTTCTCAAGTCTGGTTGCAAGCTCTCCCTTTCATAAGGCCAGCTTCCCAGCTACAATATTCAGCAAGGGGCAGGGCCTGCCATCCTAGTGTCAGTAAAAAGTGGGGCTGACTCAGTACAAACTATTTCCAATGACCCTCTTGCTAACACAGGCCATGGACATCACCACAGTCTCCAGCTGTAGCAGTACTATGGACCCAGACATGATCCTTGGGCCCAGGCACCACTACAACCCCGAGGGGCAGAACAGGCCACTCAGATTAGTGCTGACTCAGTCGCAGCATGACCCCTGTGCACCACCATCCACAGAGCCCTTGGTGACAACTAGAGCTGCAGACGCCACTACAGACCCCAGCCTGAACATGGCCATGGACTTAGACACTGCCCTACACAGAGGTCCATGCTAGGACATCTTCCTGGATCCAGGTGGCAGCCCCAACCACCCAGATCAGTATGGCCTGGGCATGGCATGGTCCTCAAACACCAACATGTTCTGAGTTGGCAGAACATATCCCAGTCATCCACATGGCACTCAGTGATAACAATACTTTCATTGACTTGTGAGCTTTCATGTTGATTTTAATTTCAGTTTGACTATTCTTTACTGGTTTTGCTTAGTTAAATTCTATAATTATTATTTCCTTCAACTGTTTGTTTTGTTCTGTCTTTAATAAATCATTTATTTGTATCTCTAATGTCCTTGATCATATCTATATTATTAGGAACTATTATTAGGAACTCCTTGGCTTATGTTTCATCTAAATTGCCTTTCTTGGGGCATATTACAATACAGTTTCTGGCTTCAAGAGGAGGCATATTGTCTTAGTTTTTCATGTTTGTGTATGTTCCCAGTGGTCTGGACAACTGGGGTTTTGAATTGTTTCCTAAATGGGATCTCTGTTCTCATCTTTGACGTATGGTATTCCTATCATTAGTTACTCTTGCCCCAGTCTGGTTACAGACTCTGGTTCTCTGACAGGAAGAAGTTCTGTGGAACAGTGGATAGCCCCTTGGAATAGAGATGAATTTGAATCCCTACCTGGGACCAAACTGTATTTGGTGACTGTAGGTCCCTAGTACACAGTGGTTCTATGGATTAGTAGGAAGTAATAAATATATGGATATCGGATAGAAGGAATGGGATAAAGGTAGGATAAAGAGTGTGATGTTCATTGTTTTCTTGGTTTGAGTTAAGATCTTCTTCTGAGGTACCAGCTGTCCATGAACTCACTTTGTAGACCAGCCTAACCTTGAACTCACAGAGATCTGCCTCACTCTGCCTTGAAGCGCTGGGATTAAATGAAGTTTAAATGACTGTGACACAACATTTGGCTCTCTTTTTGAGTTTTTACTTAGTTTTGTTTTTATATTTGGGATAATAATGCTCTGTCAGATGTACATCTGGCAAAGATCTTCTACTACTCTGTCATATTGCTCTCCACTGGGTTGATCATTTCCTTATGTATGCAGAAGCTTTGTAGTTTCATAAGGGCACAATTAGTAGTTGTTGGTCTTAGTTTCTGAAAAACTGGAGTCATGTTATCCATCCTTCCGTACACCTACACAATACAGGATAGTCTATGTTTCATTCCAGCAGCGTCATAATTTAAGGTTTTATATTAAGGAATTTTGTCTATTTGGATTTTACTTTATGCAGAGTAATAGAGATGAGTTTAACTTATTTCCTCTGCATTAGAATAAAAACTTTCAGACACTATTTTGTGAATAAAGTATCTATTCTCCAGTGTTTGTTCTGGCATCTTTGTTCAATATGAATTGGCTTTACTTATTGTATCTATAATTGGTTCTATTTCCTAGGGTGTGTCATACTAGGCTTACCATTCTGTTCCTATTTCACAGACTCTTGGTGTACCTTATTATTTGTTGGCAATATCTCTAATTTCAATGACAACAATTAGAAGTACAATATTTCCCCATATCACTGCTATTCAAGTGTCCCCAAGGTTTCTGTAGGCTGTGTTCTCAATCATGTAAGGAAACTTTACTATCCTCTTTAATTTCTCCAATTCCTTTCTGCTTGTTGGAAAAATACACTGAGGGCATGAAGTGAGATCTTAACTTTTCAGATTACATAAATTTCTAGCAGAGGATTTCAGTTCCATTTTCAGCATTAACATTCAGTAACTCATATCCAATTGTACCATCAGTGCTGTGGCATCCAATGCTTTCCTCCACCTGAAATGGGCATGTCATGTATGAATATGAACTCACACAAAAACAGACACGTTTTTTAATGAATTTTGAGATATTTTCATATATATATATATATATATATATATATATATATATATATATATATACTCAGTTTCTGATGTTTTACTTATCATTAATTTGTGATTTAATATAATTTAATTTTAAGTTATGTATGTAGGTGTGTATGTAGAGCATGTCTTTGTTGGAGTATATCATTATGAACACATATGCCCTTGGAGGAAAAACAGGCCTGATCTTTATATAATTAGAGTTACTGGGTTTGTGAGACACAGGACATTGGAAAGGTACTAGGCTTTTTCTCAGCATCTTCTATGCATCTCAGCTTGTCTGAAAATGTCTGTCAGCTATTTTTAGAGGTTATTTTATGCTTGTGGGTAGAAGGTAATAATGAATCTGGTCAGGTTCAAGAACTCCTGAAACTAATATGAGTTATTTCCTTCCTGAGCTGAAATGTTTCCTCTCCCTTAGAGAACAACTTGTTTACCTTTCTCTAAACATTCTGTATCTTTATGGGCCCCATTTACATAGAAGGTTTTAACCTCAGAGGAAATAACTAAATAAAGAATATTGAAGATGACATAAACAAACCTACTGCTCTAAAAATGAATTGAAATGTACATAAATTTAGAAAATGTGTTTGAGTGGAGTTTTCCCTACTTCCAATTATTTGAGTATGTGAGCTGAGGGATAAAGTAATAGGTTCATAAATGGAATCATCTCACATTGTTAGTACATGACTAAATTCGTATGGACCATATATTCACTTGTCAAAAACATATAAACTGAATTAATATAAACAAAGACTTAAAAAAAAATAAATGACCATGCAAATGTTTAATAAACCTGTGAGACTAAGGTGGGATAACATTCTGGGTCCATCCCTGGAAACTGAAGTGTCCCAATTCTACTTCCCAAGTCCCACTACATCTGAGTTTACACTTTCTATGAACCACACTATGGGTGTTGTGTGTTTCCTTTATGTATTAAAATGATGATGCCTGCAGGATTTCTGGCTGAGAGCTATTCAGTCTTTCATCAAAATTAGTATAAAATTTATTCTGAAGTCTCATAGTTTCATGTATTTCTATAGTTTCATATATTATTTATTGCCAGCTCTAGTAACCAAGGCCTGGTACTGAGCTGTAATGTTGCAAGCACAGTGGTACAGTAGTGTTCAAGGGTAAAATAAATGTCTGGCTGAAAGTATCTCTCTTAATTCAAGAGACAGTGATTCATGTAAGTCAGGGAAACCTCAGATTCACTAAGTGACTACTGATATTCTTAAATTGATCGTCATTTTATGTGCATTTCCATATCTAGTGTAGCACAGTTTATGCAATGCTAGGAAAAAGCTCATGTTTTGAATATGGTAGGCAGATGACCTACTATTTGAGCTACAATCTCACTAATCTCTATCATTGTAATAGAAATCAACCACATAATATGAATGTAATATGTAATTTATAGAATAGATTTTAATAACTGTAGTGGCCACCTGGAAAACTAGAGTTATATAAAAAGCTCATAGTTGAACTGAACAAGAGCAAGTTCAATGGACCTGTGAAAGTGAACAGGAAAAATCCCATGAAGCATAAATCCTACACAATGAAGTACAGAGAACTGAAGAAATATGGGTGCAGGAGAGGTCTTCCTCACCAGGGAAGAGCACATCAATTGATTTCCCAAAGTTAAATGGTAAGGAACAAAAACATTCATACAGGTATTAGTATACAGAGTGAACATGTTAAATTCAGGAATATATATATAGATATATAGACATATGTGTGTGTGTGTGTGTGTGTGTGTGTGTGTGTGTGTGTGTGTAAATGAAATAACATTTAGGGGAAAAGAGGCCACAAATATGAAGGAGAGCAGGGAGGGCTTTACAGAATTGTTTGGAGAGAACAGAACAAAGGAAGGAATGTTTTTATTGTATTAAAATCTCAGAAATGAAAAATAAAAGCATCAAAATGTGTTATCCCATGTATATATGCATATTTACCATTTTGATTGTAAGATTAAGGTAACTTAAATGAGTTCCATGATTTCCTATAGGATTTAGAAATTCAATACAAATGAAAGAAAATATCAAGGCATTTTAAAGAGATAGAAGCTGAATATTCAATCATTAGATCATGAAGCATTCAAACAATCATATAATTACTTTACTTTTAAATTTGGTGCTGTGCAATGAAACAGATACCATGATAGAGGGAGACGTCATCGGGACATGGAGAGACCTAGTGCTAGGGAAGTTCCCAGGAATTTACAAGGATGACCACAGCTTAGACTGCTAGCAATAGCAGAGAGGGTGCCTTAACTGACTTACCCCAGTAATCAGATCGGTGAATACCCTAACTGTCATCATAGAGCCTTTCTCCAGTAATTGATGGAGGCAGATGCAGAGATCCATAGCCAAACAGAAGGCTAAGCTCCAGGAGTCCAGTCTGAGAGAGAGAAGAGGGATTCTATGAGCAAGGGGCATCAAGATCATGTTGAAGAAACCTACAGAGACAACCAAACCAAACTAGTGGGAACATATAGACCAACACCTGTGAAGCCTCCATGGGACCGAGCTAGGCCTTCTGCATAACTGAGACAGTTGTATAGTTTAATCTGCTTAAGGGCCTGCCTGGCAGTAGGATCAAGATCCATCCCTGGTAAATGAACTGGCTTTTTGGAGCCCACTCCTTATGATGGGACACCTTGCACAACCTTGAGGCAGGGGAAGTGGCTTGGACCTGCCTCTACTGAATGTACCAGGCTCTGCTGACTCTGCATGGGAGGCCTTCACTTATTGTAGGAGGGAATGGGGGGTAGGAGGATGGAAGAAGGAGATCTGTAATTGGTATTTAAATGAATAAAACATTTCTTAAGAAAAGAAGGTAAATTTAAATTATGAATTTGGTGCTGTATACATGCACCAAAACATTTGCAAATATAATCAGTGATTTATGAAAATAAAGGAATGCTTGTCCTACTTCAGAGATACTGATTCAACAATCTTCATAGACTCCCTTTTCACAAGAACTAGGATATTGAAATAACCTAAATATCCATTGTAAATATTACATCTCAGAATGGAGTGGCTTCACCAAAGTGTTATACATCTGAATATCAATGTATCCTGGCTAGGAGGCAGGGAATCACACTATGCACTGCTCATACAAGTGATTTATTTGAAGGAGAAAATCTAGAAAGGTGTCTGTCTCTGCTCTTATGAGAAGCAGCAGAGAACTGAGCAGAATATAGGGCTTATATAGTTTTTCCTGCAAGTCAGAGTGTTCCATAGTAGGGACTGGTGGGAATTCAAGTCCAGAACTTGGGGTGAACTCAGGGTTTGGTGGTATTTCAAGTTCTGAGCTTTGGCTCCTTATTCTTTAGAGCAAAGACTGGATCCAAACTTCAGAGCAGTTAGAGTGTTCTGTGTGTGGACCCTGGTGGTTGGAGGTCCTCAGGGGAGGGGCCTGACCACTCACTTTCCTTGAGGGGCTTGCATCATTAAGCAGATCAATGTACCAATGATAATATGGCATGTAGACATTATGCAAAACTATCAAGCTATAAAGAGCAATGAAATCAATATACCAGGCAACTGGATGGGAATTTCTTAAAAATATAATATTAAGTGGAAAAACCCAGGCACAACATTGAATGTTCTCTTACACCTGACTCTCTGATTCAAAATCTTCTTTTATGATTGCATATCCAGAAGTAACTGCAGAAAACATTAAAGTGTGTATCAGTGTGAAAATGATCCACTCAGGAAAATACTTCTGTAAACTTCACTCTACTGGTTGGTTTAATTGTTTCTCTTAGATTTTATTATCCTGGATTTTCATTTTCAATAATTTCTAGAAGTTTTAAAATATCCTTTTCATTTCTTCCTTCACTCAATTTGTTTGAATTGTATGCTACTTAGCTTCAATGTATTTGAGTATTTTTGATATGGTATATACATTTACTAAGTAGTGGTCATATATAATGCAGAATGTAAATTTCAGTATTTCTGTCTTTGTTGACATTTGCTTTGTCATTATAAGAATTCTAGTTTGGAGAATGCCCCATGTGCTGTTGAGAAAATCATGTATCCTTTAATGTTTTATTGGAATGTTCTGCACATATCTCTCAAATCCATTTGGATAGACATAATTTTAAAAAATCCACATGTCATAAAATAATCATAACTGTTAACAGTAAATACACATAAACAAGAAAGTATATGCAGAGTTTCAAGAGAGATAATCAAATGCCTTTCAATGGAAGGTTCATCTAAATAAGAGAAAAAAACTTCAATGAAAATTAGAAAAAACAGAAAGGATTAGAATGATGATCTACTAGTTGTGAAAGAGAATAGATGGTACCCCCAACTACTACACCTCATAAAAATTACCATTCATACTCACAAGAGAAAGAAAACTTTTTACATAAAAGAAATTTAATGAATTGATGAGTACTAAACTTGAGAGGATACAGGAAAGTATACTTAGGCCAGAAGTGAAGATAAAACATGTAGAGGAAAGAACAAGGACACACGTTAAGAACATGGATGCACAGGTGCTTTAGAACAACAAGTGAAAGAATTAACACACTCTTGAATAATAACTAAACGTGTTAGTGGTCTTAACTGCCTAAGGAAGAGATGTAGACAAATAGAATAGGTAAGAAAATCAGTTCTATGTTTTGTTGCCTCTGTGCAACAGATTTGACTACCAATGAAAGACATAACCTAAGGGTGAAAATATAGAAAAAGATTTTCCATACAGATGTATACAAATAAGAAAACACAGCTGTTCTAATATCTGATCATTTTGATTTCAAACCAGACTTAGTCTGAAGAAAAGGGGAGAAAAATTCTATACTCCTAAAAGAGATACTGCAATTCTAACTGTATATTCACCAAACACAGGAACACCAGATTTCATAAAATAAACAGTGTTAGGGTAAAACTACAGAACAATGTTAACAAAGTGATAATGGGTGAGTTTTGTACCGCATTCTCACTGATAGGCAAGTCATCTGGAAAACGACTAAATAGAGAAATTGTGAAGAAAAAGTATGCAGAATGTTAATACTACTTCTGTATTTAACAAAGTTGAGCACGTCTGAATATCTAGACAGATTACACATTTACAGTAAGGAGAGATGGTTCAGTATGTAAACAGCAACTTTCAATAAACTGTGCTCATGTAAAAATAACTTTAAAATTTCATCGACATATGAGCATCATTGTCAAGAATTCATTTATTTCCTACCTATAATGACCTATAATGCTCAAAACTTTGACAAAACAATCATTCTTATGAATTTTAATACAAATAATACGAAAAGGACAATTCTAGTAATTCTTTTGTCATACAGTGACAAGCTCTTCCATATCTATGGAGACAAAGTGATATAATTCATTTGTCCTCTAAATGCAAACTCCACACAGCAGTGAAAAACAGCATTGGATATTGGTCCAATTCAAAATTCTGAACACATAGACTTACAGCCTGAATTTCCTCCTCCTGAGAATCAGGACATAAAAAACTATGGGGAACTCACAAAGAGTCTAGCTTTCCTCCAAACTGATATTTCATTTGAATTTTGGCAAAAAGTTAACTATACAACGTGGTAATTTGCTAATTCTACTTATTAAGCACATTGTAACTTTAGAACATCTAGAAAGTCTAGATGTCCCTACCAATAAATGTAGTCTCATTATGCAGTTCTGTGTAGAGTGGAACTGTGTTTGTAAACCAGGCTGGCCTTGAACTGAGCCATATCTGATAGCTTCTGCCTCCCAAGTGCTGGGATTGTATCTGTGCCTGTTCTACCACATATGCCAAAATACCTGTTTTCAAAAAAAGGCAAATCACTGTAAGAACTAATTATTGCTGAAGGAGGATTCTAAAGTATTAATAAGTGTTTTTTCTCTATTTTTAGATTGATGATACATGGTGAGAAGGAAGAATAAGTAAAACTTTATAGATTTGAACAAGCAAAAGTTCATGTTATACCTTCAATATGAACTATCAAAAGCATTTAAGTTACACAAACATACATCATATAGTATGATTTTTCAAACAATGGTGAGAAACGTTTTGTCATTTAATGTGAAAAATACTAATTAAAAGGAAAATATGTACATTTGAAAAGAAAAAAGCACTGGTTCATAAATGTTAAAACAGACTATGTACTTCCAATGCACAAGTTATTATCATGTTACTATCATAAAATACACATACAATTGATGAAAAATAATTTTGACATATTCATTCAGTCAATTTTTGTACTCAGTGTGAAGAAAAATACTCCCATACACAACTAGGAAATGTCACTCAGTATTTTTATTGTCAGATATAATCCACCATACATAAAAGACTTTAACATGTGCATAATCATGAATAAAGCCATTGAGATTCTGTAATTTAATTTACTTAAATCAGATAACAGAGATACATTTTCAATATTCTGTATCTATCAAAAATTGTTGTACAAGAAATTAAATCCCCTTAGAAAAGTGAATCACAGAAAAATTAGTGTAATGGAATATAATCATGCCCCTCAGCCAAGACCTATGGTATTTAGAGTAATTAAGATAAATGTAGTTTTGCAGCTAGAATTACAACTTGAGGAAATTTAACTGGAGAGACAATGAAAAACTGTTCTATACAATGCTTGTATAGTCACTCACAGCCATGTAAGAGTTAATCAAAAGCATATAAGCAGTTTTTAAGCCTTGAAGAATATGATTTCATGGGCCCCATTCTCTTTGAAAAGTATAGTTTGAAAATGTGTTGCATAGATAAAATATGTTTTCCTAACCATAAACTTAATTGTTTTAATTTTCCACTTCATAAAATGTTAAATATTCCTTTAAAAACTCCGTTCTTTTGAATGCAATGGACAAGCCAGACACTTAAATGTAATGCAAGTGTATTGTTTCTGGGTATAGATTGTCATAATCTGAAGAGGGGCACATGCTGATGCACTTTGGTGCTTGAGCAACGGTGACTAGAGTGCTGAGGAAAAGAGGAACTTGAAGCCATTTATAATATGTAGAATAGGTTTTACCAGCATGCAAGGTGCAATAATCAGCTAGACTATAGGAGAACACTTTGTAATCTATCTTGAAATAAAAACTGATACCTGAGTTCAGTCAATTCTCCCAATAATCATTTCATATATATGGCAATTTTGTGTTTTTGTGATCGTATTTGTCATATCTGTTTAAAACTAATTGCTTTAAAATATTGTTAATGTGAAATCACTTTTCACATTTAAACTTTGTCTTATCCACTGTATCTGAATTGATGACTTACTCCAAAATCAGTTATTGGCAAAGAACAGTAATGTCACTTTGATAATAATCCATTTTCACTGCTATGTTCATTACTAGTATTTTCCACACATTGTCTCCAACGTGATACCTGAATACATGTCTCTGCTCCCTTGTGTTCACAATTGAGATGGAGATACAGATGTATATATAAATTAAGTATATTTTTAACTTACATATATATTTGACATAGACATATATTTAATTTCATGTCCTTATTCTGTGGGTCCCTCAGCTATATAAATGACTGCCTCAGATACAATACACTTGACTGCTTTAATAAACTAACATACATGACTAGTTTCTTTAGAAGGTCCAAAGAAACTCAAGCAAACTTGTGTGAGTCTTGGAGGCTTGATAAAGCTCAGAAACATACCGTAGAGATCACTATGTCAACATATTGTCAGATGATGAGCAAATACCTATTGGAAACATGAAGCAAGTATATAAACATGGAAAAATTATCTGAGCAATAAATGGTAGCAGTCAAACACGCAGAAAATGTCAAGTGAGTACAGTCATAAAGCAGAGAGAATGTCCAATGTCTGAGTCTGATATTCTTGCCACAAAGTCTGCAGCAGCAAGAACAGGCAACACTTTTAATTCTAACATTGCAAGAGGAAATCCTGGGCCAATAATTTTGATAGCACCATCCCTTTTATGGGAGTACATGTATATGTTAAGAGTTCCTCAAAATACTCAGTCAAATTTTTATTATATGATATGTCTCTTGAAGAGAGATAACATTGAAAACATTTGAAAAGTAGAATAAAGATCCCCAAGTTCTCTCTTACCCTTGACAAAAGGAGAAAATTCAGTCAGAAGATAATACCACAGATAAGATCTAGGAATTGAAGAAAGGGAAATTCCTAACTGCAAAAAGAGTGAGTAATTTTTCAACTTCTATCCCCTGAATCTCCTTATGTTGTCTTATTGCTCTGGCTAGAACTTCAAGTACTATATTGAATAAGTATGGGAAGAGGGGACAGCCTTGCCTTGTTCCTGATTTTAGTGGTATTGCTTTGAGTTTCTCTCCATTTAATTTGATGTTGGCTGTTGGCTTGCTGTAGATTGCCTTTATTAGGTTTAGGTATGTTCCCTGTATTCCTGATCGCTCCAAGACCCTTATCACGAAGGGGTGTTGGATATTGTCAAATGCCTTTTCTGCATCTAGTGAGATGATCATGTGGTTTTTTTCTTTGAGTTTGTTTATATGGTGTATTACATTGACAGACTTTCATATGTTGAACCACCCTTGCATCCCTGGGATAAAGCCTACTTGATCGTGGTAGATAATTGTTTTGACGTGTTCTTGGAGTCTGTTTGCCCGAATTTTATTGAGTATTTTTGCATCAGTGTTCACGAAGGAGATCGGTCTGTAGTTCTCTTTCTTTGTTGCATCTTTGTTTAGTTTAGGAATCAGGGTAATTGTAGCCTCATAGAAGGAGTTTGGTAATATACCTTCTGCTTCTATTGTGTGTAACAATTTAAAGAGTATTGGTATTAAGTCTTCTTTGAAGATCTGGTAGAATTCTGCACTGAAACCATCTGGTCCTGGGCTGTTTTTGGTTGGGAGACTTTTAATGACTGATTCTATTCCCTTAGGGATGATTGGACTATTTAAATGGTTTATCTGGTCTTGATTTAACTTAGGTATGTGGTACCTATCCAGAAAATTATCCATTTCTTTTAGATTTTCCAGTTTTGTGCAGCAGAGGTTTTTGAAGTATGACCTGATGATTCTCTGGATTTCCTCATTATCTGTTGTTATGTCCCCATTTTCATTTCTGATTTTGTTAATTTGGATGCTCTCTCTCTCTGTCTTTTGGTTAGTTTGGATAAGGACTTATCTATCTTGTTGATCTTCTCAGAGAACCAACTCTTTGATTCATTAATCCTTTGTATTGTTCTCTTTATTTCTATTTTATTGATTCCAATTTCGTGGAGTAGAGGCTCTTGAAGTATGACCTGATGATTCTCTGGATTTCCTCATTGTCTGTTGTTATGTCCCCATTTTCATTTCTGATTTTGTTAATTTGGATGCTCTCTCTCTCTGTCTTTTGGTTAGTTTGGATAAGGGCTTGTCTATCTTGTTGATCTTCTCAGAGAACCAACTCTTTATTTCATTAACCCTTTGTATTGTTCTCTTTATTTCTATTTTATTGATTTCAGCTCTCAATTTAATAATTTCCTGGCATGTGTTCCTCCTGGGGGACTTTGCTTCTTCCTGTTCAAGAGCTTTCAGGTGGTGCTGTTAAGTCACTAGCATGAGATTTCTCCAGCTTCTTTATGTGGGCATTTAGTGCTATGAATTTTTCCCTGTTAGCACTGTTGTCATAGTGTCACATAAGTATGGGTATGTGGTGTATTCATTTTCATTGATCTCTAGGAAGTGTTTAATTTCTTTCTTTATTTCTTCCTTAACCCATTGGTGATTCAGTTGAGAATTATTCAGGTTCCATGAGATTGTAAGTTTTCTGTAGGTTTTTGTTGTTGTTGACATCTAACTTTAAACTATGGTGGTCCAAAAGAACACAGGAGGTTATTCCAATTGTTTTGTATCTGTTGAGATTTGCTTTGTGGCCAAGCATGTGGTCGATTTTAGAGAAGGTTCCATGGGGTGCTGAGAAGAAGGTATATTCTTTTTTGTTTCGGTGGAATGTTCTGTAGATATCGATTAAGTCCATTTTAGTCATAACATCAGTTTAGTCCATTATTTCTCTGTTAAGTTTCAATTTGGCAGATCTGTCCAGAGGTAAAAGTAGGGTGTTGAAGTCTCCCACTATTAATGTGTGGGATTTTATATGTTATTTAAGCTTTAGTAATATTTCTTTTACATATGTGGGTGCCCTTGTGTTTGGGGCATCAATGTTCAGAATTGAAACTTCATCTTGGTGCATCTTTCCTGCAATGAGTATGTAATGTCCTTCATCATCTCTTTTGATTGATTTTAGTTTGATGTCCATTTTGCTGGATATTAGGATGGCTACACTAGCTTGCTTCTTAAGACCATTTGATTGGAAAGTCTTTTCACAGCCTTTTATTCTTAGGAGGTGTCTGTCTTTGAATTTGAGGTGTGTTTCTTGTATGCAGCAGAAAGATGGGTCCTGTTTTTGTATCCATTCTGTTAGTCTGTGTCTTTTTATAGGTGAATTAAGTCCATTGATATTAAGGGATATTAATGACCAGTGATTGTTTGTTCCTGTTATTATTTTTATTTTTTGGTGGCAGTGTGTGTACTTCTCTTCTTTGGGGTTTACTGCTGTGGTATTCTCTATTGCCTGTGTTTTCATGGGTGTATCTGACTTCCTTAGGTTGGATTTTTTTTTTTTTTTAGTGATTTCTGTAGGGCTGGGTTTGTGGATAAGTATTGTATAAATCTGGTTTGTCTTGTTCACTCCATCTATGATGATTGAAAGTTTTTCAGGGTATATTAGTCTAGGCTGGCATCCATGGTCTCTTAGTGTCTGCATTATATCTGTCCAGGTCCTTCTGGCTTTCAAACGCTCCATTGAAATATCGGGTGTTATTCTGATGGGTTTGCCTTTATAAGTCACTTGGCCTTTTTCCTTTGCTGCCCTTAATATTCTTTCTTTATTCTGTATGTTTAGTTCTTTAATTATTATGTGGCAAGGGGACTTTTTTTTGGAGTCTAGTCTGTTTGTTGTTCTATAGGCTTCTTGTATCTTCATAGGCATTTCGTTCTTTAAGGTGGGAAAATTTTCTTCTATGATCTTGTTAAATATATTTTCTGTGCCTTTGAGTTGGTATTCTTCTCCTTCCTCTATCCCTATTATTCATAGGTTTGGTCTTTTCATGGTGTCCCAAATTTCTTGAACATTTTGGGTCATGACTTTGTTGGTTTTAGTGTTTTCTTTGACTGATGAATCTATTTCTTCTAAGGTATCTTCTACACCTGAGATCCTCTCTTCCATCTCTTGCATTCTGTTGGTTATACTTGCATCCGTAGTTCCTGTTTGTTTACTCAGATTTTCTATTTCCAGCATTCCTTCTGCTAGTGTCTTCTTCACTTTTTCTATTTCCTTCTTCAGGTCTTGGACTTTTCCCTTGATTTTTCCTGATTTTCTTTCAGGGACTTATTGTTTTCTTCTGCTTTAATTGTCCTTTCCTCCAGTTTTTTTATAACGTTCTTCCCATTTTTTGTTTGTCTGTTCCTCCACTTTATTTTTGATTTCTTCTATATGAGGCTCTAACCTCTTCATGATGTTACTTATAAGGTTTTCTCCTTCTTCTTCTTCCATTCCATGATGTTCAGGTCAAGCTGTTGGAGAAGGGCTAGGTTCTGGTGATGCTGTATTGCTCTTTATTTTGTTGTATGTACTTCTGCCTTGGCATCTGCCCATCTCCTCATGGGTTCATTCTTGGTCTTATCAGTGCACTTGGTCCAGACAGAGCTGACAGATTTAGGAAGCCTCTCTCTGGTCCAGATGGAAACTCTGGACTGTATGGAAGCTCTGGTCCAGATTAGAGTGCTGGCTGGATAGGAGCTGGGGGGCTGGACGCTGAGTCTCAGGAAGTCCCTGGGATCTCCTTATCTTATCCAGATGGGAGCTCCTCTTGTCGAGATGGGAGTTCCGGGACAGGATGGAATCTCTGGTCCAGATGGGAGATCTGAGACAGGATCTGAGACGAGACAGGATAGAATACTGGACACTGGTCTCTAAGTCTCCGGAAGTGGCTGTGGTTTCCAGCAGATGGTTGTGGGGGCAAGGTTTTGAGGTTGTAGTGTCCACTGGAGGGTATCTCTGGTCTCTTGTCCAGATGGGAGTTCCAGGGCGGATTGGAGCTGGGGACTGGTCTCTGACTCTCAGGAAGTGGCTGGGGTCTCGGGCAAATGGGTTTGGGGGCATGGTGTGGAGACTGCAGGATAATAAATAAATCTTAAAAAAAAAAAAAAAAGATTTCATCCATGACCAAAGAGAATCAGTACTGAGGCATGAAGTCTTCTTAGTGGAATTGCTCACAAATTTAAACCAAGAAGCTGCTCACGTTAAAGCCATTCAGGTTGATGCAAACCAGTTCACATACCCTAATCAATAAGCTAATCTGTCAATAAAAAGGTTATGTTTCAAAAGTGCAAGGGTGAGCTATGGCAGTAGCTCTACTGTGTGTGTGTGTGATACTGTTAACATTACAGGGTAAACACGTCAGTAATGAAATCTCTGTACAGCATAGAATGTTAATCATTGTGTAAATATGGCTTTCACTTATATATGATGGATCAGTATTGGTTCATGAGTTTGCTTAGTAATCTTTAGTGTAATGTGCTAATACAGGGTGGAAATTAAAGAACATATTAATATGGAGCATATGCATACTGTTTGTGGCTTCACTTTCTTTTATGTGTAATAATCTTAGTGTCCTGAAAGTAAAGCTGCTTTGTTTAAAGTAAACCATTTCTAGTCTATCCTGGTGACTCAGGTGTGGGTGAGCCAGCCCTGAAGTACTGAGCAAGAGAGAGCTATCCTCAAAACCCATCTGTCCTGTGGTGGCATGGGCAGAGGAGAGTTGCCTTCTTACTGCCCCACTGAACAATGAATGTGTGAGGCATGAGAAATGGCCCTGAGGTCACAAGAGCAGGAGAGCCATCCCTGCCCCACATCACCAGCAACACCAGGGATATCCAGCCCTGCAACTCACCAGGTTAACACAACAGAGCCCACCTTCTTGGCAGAGGTGTGGGTGAGCTAGCCCTGATGTTGTAAGCTTGGGAGAGCTGTCCTCACTACTCTTCTGTCGTGTGGTGGTGTGGAGGGTGAGAGATACCCCTCCTTACCTTCCCCCTTACTGCCTGCAACAGAGAGCAACCATGCCCCTTACTGGCTGCAGAACTCAGGAAAGAGTACCTGCATCTGGTCTAGGCAGCACAGCAGAGCTACCTGGTGTTCAGAGCAGAGGGTGACACAGCCAAGATGTCATAATCAAGGGAGACCTGACCCCATTACTCATCTGCCATATGCCAACATTGGGCAGAAGACAGATGTCCTCCCACAACTCCTGCCCATCAACACCTGAGAAAGGTAGGGGAGCTGGCACTAGGGTCATAAGAGTGGGAGGGCTGTCCCTGCCCCTGACCAGGTGAGAACATGGGAGAACTGGCAGGCAGACCAACCCAGCAGCTGCTCAGGGCCAGAACCAGGGTTATGATTTGGCAAGCTCCAACATCTATCCCATCTATGATCTGCTGGAGCACATAAAGGGAACTGACACACAGACCCAAAGATGCAAGATTTTCACAACACAGAACAAAAACAGAATATCCAAGAAGAGAACTAGTTAGGCCTCAGCATTGATAGTGTAGTAGAAACCAGAAGCCTCAAAGAGACCAATAACTCTTTGCAATGAATCCTTGCAAGTGAAGGTATATGAATAAAGGTTTTTACTATGTGACTCACTGTGTCACACTGCATCATGCATGATGAGATTTGTTTTTTCTTTCTTTTTTTTCTCTCTTAAATTTTATTTGCTTTCATGGGGTTGCAGAGGCAGAGGGCAGATGTGAAGGGTTAAGGAGATGAATGGGATCAAGACATATGATATAAAACACACATTAGTAGTGAATATTTGAAATGTGCATATATATAACAACCATGTGCTGTGTAAGGCCTGACCAGTTTGTCATCTTTTACTAACTGATAAATGAACTCTGATTTATCCATACATATGTTTGAGCATAGAACACTTTATACTGTTCTGAGAGATGATTTTCAAGAACCAATTTTAGACTTGAAACTGGTAGGCAAGAACACATAGGCAAGCAATTGAATTGAAGGAAGTAGATGAGTCATTATAAATTGTACAAGGAGGGCAGGTTTTTCTTCAAATGTACACAGACGTTTATAAATTTAGACTTTTTTCCAGAATGTCTATATGAAAGAATCAAAAGATGGTCTCTTCTAACACAAAAGATATTGTCTCCCATAGTTCTTGAACATGGACGGTCAAAAATCTAGAATTCACTGGATATTTTCAATGCTGATGCATATGAAGAATGCATGACCTCTTGGAATCTACTACCACTTACTACTGGGAAAGATTGGCATTGCCACTCCAGCACTTCTTTACTTCTCTCAGTAGTGACCTGGGCTATTCTTTATTGTTCAAAATACAACTACTGTGAGGCCCAACAACAATGAATTCATTATCACTCAACTACTTGTAAAACAATGAATTTCCAAGTCAATTACTGGCTAACAGGACTCAGATTGTTGATTAATCTTGCAGGGAGACACAGTTCTATAGATAAGATAATATTCCATTAGATGAAGGAAACTACATGGAGGGTAAGAGTTAATAAAGAAGTTGTTCAGAAGAATGTATACTATGACCATCTATACTAATTGATCGATATTGGAACATGCTGTATTGCTTTTAAGAAGTGGTATAATATATTCATTTTATTACTTGCATTGTTTAATAAAACATAAATAATCAATTAGCATCATATCATGGAACAAATATAAATTAGGTTGATACATAAACATTTATTTTCACATGAAATCTGTCAAATACTTCCCTTAATTTCTACTCCCAATCATTTTTATAGTTAGACAACTCTTGGCAGGCTTTATTATAGGTTTATTTTTATTTTAAAATTTAATTGAAAGTCTTAAATGCAGTTTTATTTCTATATTAAAATTTAGTCAAAGGACAAATTTATGTAATAATAAATGAAATATGAGAGTCCTCAGGATGAACATAAAAATAAGACATAATAAGCTAGCTATTGTAACAACTGACCAGATAGGATATGCATGAAGATGCAGAAGTGGCACAAGTTTTATGCTGGCAACCAAGCATTTCTGATTTGATTTAAGGCTTTTTCCACAGGCAGAAACACATTGCTGCTGATGTTATCTGGGGAGGAGTTTCAAATATAAACCTATGCTTATTAAACAGATAAGACAGAAAGCCCTATACATTCATCATTATATCCCGAGACTAGTGAAGTTCTCAGACTTTATCAGAGACATTTATTTGTGCACTGAGAGTGGTAACACAAAACAAAAACGCAACAAAGTGCAGAGAATAACTGTCAGTGAAATGGTTAGCTATAAATGAGACATCTGTTTCATCCCACAGGAAAGTCTCACAGACTTACCATGACAGAGGAGAAGGCAAAATTAAGAATCACATAACAGGGAGTACCTGACAAATATAGTGTCTTCTGGACATAACTGGACTGCTATAGTCAAGAACTCATAGCAGCTATGTTTACCTGCACAAAACCTGCAGAAGATCAATCAAATCTACATTATAAAATGGAGGTGAGAAGGACTCATGAGCCTCCATCCTTCACTGAGAAGATGTGGGATACATGTAGATGACTTCCCAGGTAAGGAGAATCAGTTTTCTTCAAGAATAGAGTGCCTGGTTGTGGACCATGTTCTAGTGGATGACCCCATATTCATTAAAAATGGCCAGTATAAATCTAGCACATTCTGTTATTTAGAAAAACAAAGAATAAAATACGGGGGCCCTGGAGAGGTTAAGGTGGAATCTCTGGGAAGATGGATATGGTCAAAATATCTTGGAGTGAATTCTACTGTTATTATTTATAATATTATACTAATGTTGAAACTCAGTAGAAACAGAAATGTCCAGAAATGTCCTCACAGATTATCATAGTATATACAATAGACATTAAAAACTTAAAGAAAAAGTTAAGCTGGAAGAAATTTAGGCATAAATATTAAGATAATTTTTAGAAATTTCAATAAAAGATAAGATACTAATCTACTCACACAGGAGTTTGAGTTTTAGAAAAAGCAGATATTTTAGTTACTATGTTTTAATTATAGGGTAAATTTCTGCTGCAAAGAGAAAATATTCTCACTCATGAGCTCCTTGAAAGTTTGCTGTCACCTGCCCTCTCTCTCTACACAGAAGTGCATAGATAAAATTTAGAGCTAAGTTCACATAGGAGAGTGAGCATGCTATATTTGTTTTTCTGATTCTTGATTATATTCATCAATATAACATTTTGTCATGTCATTTATTTTCCCTAATTTCCATTTATCCAATGACACATATTTTAAGGGTTTCTCAGCCACTTGTGTTTCATCTTTGAAGAACTCTGTTTAGTTGTGTAGATCATTTTTAATTGGTTTGTTGTCTTGAGGTTCAATTTTCTGAGTTCTCCATATGTTCTAGAAAGTAACCGCCTAACTGTTATATAATTGGTAAGTCATTCCCCCCTTTCCATTGGCTGCCACTTTGCTGAAATTATGATGTCCTTTGCTGTACAGAATATTTTTATTTCCATTTGGTACAATTTATAACCTGTTTCATCTTAATGCCAGTGTATCACGTTTGTGCTCAAAAGGCTTTTATTTTTCCAATGAGTTCAGTCACATTTCCTATTCTTCCTTCTTTCAAGTACAGCATATCTTTTCTCATGTTGATGTTCTATGCAATTCGGTGTGTTAGTTTCAAAAACTTGGTGTAGCACTTTATTCATGATTTCATTGAAGGATAATTTCATTTCATATTAAAAGGGAAATATGTGATTATCTGAAATCTGTTTTACAGATTTTCATATTTACAGAATACATATATTACCACAGAGTGGGTTTTCAGTGTCTCAACACCCACACTATATAAACTGAATTCCTAAAAATACAGCTGCCACAGTGAATAGAGGAGGATACAAAAGCTAGCCTGACTTTGGGTACCAATCATAGATAGTACTACTACTAAGAACAATGTATAGCGGTCCACAAGTGTCCACATATCCCATCCCTCATACACCAACATTTCAGATTAACTGAGCTCTTGGAACAGAATCCAACTATGTGACCTCTAAACTTATCCTAACAGTAGGTAAAGCAAATGAAAGACTATTATAAAAGTCAAGTCAGGTGGTGGTGGCACAAGCCTTTAATCCCTGCACTCAGGAGGCAGAGGCAGGTGGATCTCTGTGAGTTCAAGGCCAGCCTGTTCTCCAAAGCGATTTCCAGGAAAGGTGCAAAGCTACACAGAGAAACCCTGTCTCAAAAAAAAGTCAAAAATCCCTTCAGAGCACATGCTTTTTCTCTCACAAAGTCATCAAACCCTCTCTCATAGGCCAGACCACAAATTAGGATAGCATTGCACCACATAAGTTTTAGATCATATGCTTTATTTAACAAATATATGTTTATTGTTGCTGGGGTTGGGGAACTGAAGAAAACAAAGGGTGTAGGTTGAAAATTTGGCCAAAGTCCAGGCTGAAGTATGGTCTAGGACTGCAATGGGTACTCCAATTTTCAGCACATAAATGACTTTTGGACCAAACCCTGTTCCAAAGGAATCATAGAATGATTGACACCATGTGATTTAATGAACACTTGTAGAAATTCTTGACTGACAACAACAATAAATAATGGAAGACTCATAGAGCTGCCTGGAGCCAAGAACCAGGCAGCCTAAATAGGAAGGAGAATGTCATGGCTCTCAGTGCCACCCAACACTGTGCCGCTGGTCAGGTGAAGTATCAATGAGTGTTAAAGTTAATTAAAAACCTAGTTACCTTCAGGAGCAAATCTTTAAACTGGCACTGACATATTGGAACCATTGATAACTGAAGGCCACTAGACTTTTCACATACTAATAACTGTTGCCTCTTCTAAAAACTTATCAGGTTAAGTGTTTTCTATGTCAATGTTGAAAGCCCTGGGTCAGTCAGTCAACCTTCAAACTTCTGCATTGGCTCTTCTTCTCCCATACCTCTTCAACACCCGGAAGCATCATAATTTATCTGGTCAGTAGGGTGTCAATCTTCTGCCTGAGGATACCCTGTATTTCAGATTTTAAGGTAGGTTAAAGCTCAGAAGGCTAGAAGCTGGATGCACGTACCAATGAGAGGCTGCTAAAGGAGTAGAAATAAATTATCCACTAAGAGTAAGGAGTTAGAACCCCTGTGGGCATTGCTGCTTGAGTGGAAGAAGAAAGGACAGGGGAGGTTAAAGATGGAAGAGAAGATTAGGGGAGATCTGGAAATCAGAGGAGCATAGGGCCAGGGCCAGATGTATCAGCCTTGAGCATAAATTCTTATTATTTAACATTCTCATTGTTCCACATCCATTTTACCAATTACTTGAAGTTCACTCCCTAGCTCATGAGAAATACCATGAATGTATCAAAACAAGCCTACCATCCCAACACTCAACAAGCCAGTGCAGGAGGATCTTAATTTGGAGGTCAATGCCCAAGAGTGGTATTGCTGGGTGTAGCTGCAGAGTTTCTCTCCAAGTCCTGCCAAGCCCCAGCAGTCCCACAGCCCACTTATAAAACAAACACATAAGCACTTATATTATTTAAACTGTTTGGTCTAATGGTTCAGGTTTCTTGCTATCTAGTTCTTCTATCTTGTTTTTTCTTTTAAGGTTTTAATGTATTATGTATAGTGTTCTGTCTGCATGTATACCTGCATGCCAGAAGTGGGCAACAGATCTCATTACAGATGGTTGTGAGCCACCATGTGTTGCTGAGACTTGAACTCAGTACCTCTGGAAGAGGAGCTAGTGCTCTTAACCTCTGAGCCATCACTCCAGTCCCCCAATTCTTCTATCTTAAAATAACTCACATCTATTAATCTATATCTTGCCACGTGGCTCATGGCTTACAGGTACATCCTGCTCATCATGGTGGCTGACAGCATCTCTCTGTCTGAGCCTTCCTCTTCCCAAAATTCTCCTCCCTCTTTGTCCTGCCTGTACTTCCTGCCTGGCTACTGGCCAATCAGTGTTTTATTTATCAATCAATCATCCACAGCACCACTCCTTTTTCTATTCTTTTCTTTTGGGGGGGGAGGTGCTGGCAAGAGTTTCCACCTAAAAATCTGAGAAAGAATATTCTAAAATGGAGCTAAAATCAGCATCCTAGTTTTCTCTCTCAAGTTATCAGCAGCCCACAGGTTTGAGCTACTATGGCAGGTTTCTGGCATACATGCTTGATCTGCAGTATGGTGGGAATGAGGCTTCTGCAAGCATTACGCTACATGGTGGCTTTAGCCTTTGCTAGTAAAAAAAGATTTCTGGGCTACACGCTGCTTTGATAGAGGTATAGACCCACTACCTCCAGTGGTGAGCATGGTTCCTCTGAAGCTGGGGGTAAATGTACCACTGCCATGTTGGGAAGCTGAGATGGGTGGAGCCAGCAGCCATAACAGCCCTGTTTCTATCTTAGAAATGCTGCAGTTTAACCCAATAGATTCCCAATAAGCAGATTCAGAAGGAACAAGACTTTAAATGGTTTACAGTGTGTGTAAAAATGCATGTATGCTTTGAAGACAGAGAAAAAGAAATGCATGCAGTTATATAAAGAAATTGTTATTAAAAATAAAGTCTTGGGGTTGGGGATTTAGCTCAGTGGTAGAGCGCTTGCCTAGCAATCACGAGGCCCTGGGTTCGATCCTCAGCTCAAAAAAAATAAATGAAGTCTTTAAAGAGACAGTAAAGGTAGTATAAAAAATAAGCCATGTAAAGATGGACATTACACAGAGAATCTGGATTGTGTTGTCTTTGTGATTTTTGACTGTAGAAAAACATTTGATTGTAAAAGCTGTTGAGTTAAGCCAATATATGTATTTTAAAGATACCTTGACTTCAAAATCTGGATCTAAAGATACGTTGCTTTGGAAAGGAGGCTCTGCTTTTGTTTCCACAAAAAGCAAGAGGCTATGGATTTGTTCCAGATTAAGATACATAAGGTTTGACCGGCTAAGACTCCCTGAAAGGTCTCTGATGGGATACCATGGCACAGATGATCCAATATCAGGAACAGTTTCAAGGCAACTGGCTCAGACAACACACCCTCATGGACTACTCATTATCCTTAAATTTTCTTTATGTCCCTGTAAGAATACAGCGCCCCCATCCAGCAGGAAGTAATATGAGAAACTACACCAAAAATTCCCAAATATGCCAAGCTGGCTTTGGAGATGGATTTGGCTCACTCCTTCTCTAAATGCAAGCATATTCCTAAAAGAAAAGGTTGAGAGATTCTTGTGTCCCATATCAGAAGAGCCCACTGGTGTGGGACAGAGAAAAACCAATATTTTTATTTAAAGCAGGTTAATTATAAATACAATAACTTTCTAAAAGTAGAAAGGTGGATATGATATAGATATATAGGATATAGATATGATTGGATAAAAGGGTACATTGTTGAACCTACATTTAAAGAGCAACTTGTTTAAAACTGTTTTACAATGCTATGGATTTTAGTTTATCAATACAAATTTAAAGTTAATTTTGTTATACTTTATGTGTATTTTTCTTTTTTCTTTCTTTTCTTTTCTGTTCTTTTCTTCTTCTTCTTCTTCTTCTTCTTCTTCTTCTTCTTCTTCTTGTTCTTCTTCTACTTCTATTTCTACTTCTTCTTCTTCTTCTTTTTTATTAGTTTTTCGAGACAGGGTTTCTTTGTGTAGTTTTGCACCTGTCCTGGAAATCACTTGGTGGCCAGTCAATTCTGCCCCTGTAGTGGTATTGTGTTCCCCAAAATATTGTACACCCTAATAAATTTACCTGGGGTCAGAGAACAGACAGCCACTAGATACAGAGCCAAAAATGGTGGCAAGAAAATGGGTCAGAGCAAGCCATAGCAGAAGCTGGGTGGTGGTGGCACACACCATTAATCTCAGCACTTGGGAGGCAGAGCCAGGTGGATCTCTGTGAGTTCAAGGCCACATTGGAAACAGTCAGGCACGACAAGCACCTTTAAGGGAGTGGGAGCAGAAAGAGAAAGA
This sequence comes from Onychomys torridus, assembly GCF_903995425.1. Lineage (NCBI taxonomy): Eukaryota > Metazoa > Chordata > Mammalia > Rodentia > Cricetidae > Onychomys > Onychomys torridus. The sequence continues at coordinate 3,456,254 of NC_050463.1, forward strand.
CCAAAGGTGTGAAGACCATAAACTAGAAGCATTTGGCTGATTCAGTATTTGGCTGGTTAAGCATTAAGACTTTTGAGCAGCAGTTCAGCTGAGAGCCATTGGGATGAGGACACAGAAACTTGCAGCCTGAGGAAACAAGACCAGTTAGGAACTGGCAAGGTGAGGTAGCTGTGACATTTTCTGTCTCTCTGATCTTCCAGCATTCACCCCCATAACTGGCCTGGTGTTTCATTTTATTAATAAGACCATTTAAGATTCATACTACAGGCCCCAGTTACCAGCCAGCAGGCAGGGCTCCTGATGGAAGGCTCCATGTTCACCAAGACCCCTCAGCAGCAGACCCTGCAATCTACACACCCCGTCCCCAATCCAATCTGCCTGAGACCCCAGGCACTTCCTGAGACTTGGAAACCAACCCCAACCCTATTTGACCTAGAGGTGAGTGACTGTAGTCATACACAGTGAAGCTCTCCCCTAGGACCCATCCTTGAGTCTCAGCCATTCTCCAGGAACATCAGGCCAACTTGGTCCCAGTTGCTGGCCAGCAGGCAGGGCTCCTGCTGGAAGGCTCCCCAATCACAAAGACCCCCTCAGCAGTAGACCCTGCAATCTACATGCTCTGAACCCATTCTCATCTGCTTGAGACTCAGGCACTTCCTGAGGCTTGGAAACCAACCCCTAGCTCTACTTGGGTCTAGAGAGAGAGCTCTCATTGGACAAAAGGCTATCATTGGACCAAGAGTAACCTTAGCAGACAGGGAATCTGCCAGCCCTCACTAGACCAAGAGTGCCTTTCTAAGAAGTAAAATCTCCCACCTCTCATTGGAACAAGAGAGGCTTCCTAAAACACAGAATCAGTCAGCTCTGACTGGACCAAGGGTCCTGAGAAGACCAAGAAAGCATCTGTGACTCACAGAATCAACTAGCTTAGGTTGACCCAAGAGCAGCTGCCTGAGACAAAGAATCTGCCTGCTCCAATTAGATCAAGAGCTAAGATAAGACCCAGAAGGGCCCCCTGAGATACAGACACAACAAGCATAGAGTAGACCAATAGCAACTCACTCAGACACAGGCACTTTATATACCCATTAAAGGAGGAGATGGGCTGACTTCAAGGCAGAAATACATACAACAACATAAGGAGCAAAACAGCATCACCAGAACCTAGCCCTCCTCCAACAGCAAGACCTGAACATCACAATACAGAAGAAGCAGAAAAAAGCAACCTTAGTAATAGCAACATGAAGATACTTTCATGAAAAATGAAATTGAGGAAAAGATAAACAAAAAAGTGAAAGAAATTGAGAAAAAGACAAACAAAAAATTGGAGGAAATAGAGGAAAAGACAAATAAAAAATTGGAAGAAAGCAATAAATACCTTAAAGAAAACCATGAAAAATCAATGAAACAGATGAGGGAAACAGTTCAAGACCTGAAAATGGAAATAGAAAAAATGAAGAAGATACAAAAAGCAGAAATGCTGGAAATAGAAAATCTGAATAAACAAACAGGAAACACAGATGCCAGCATAGCCAACAGAAAACAAGAGATGGAAGAGAGGATCTGTGGTGTAGAAGATACAATAGAGGAAAAGGATTCATCAGTCAAAGAAAATACCAAAACCAAAAAAGTCATAACACAATATGTCCAAGAAATCTGGGACACTATGAAAAGACAAAACCTATGAATAATAGGGATAGAGGAAGGACAAGCATACCAACTCAAAGGCACAGAAAATATATTCAACAGGATCACAGAAGAACACTTTCCCAACTTAAAGAAGGAAATGCCTATGAAGATACAAGAAGCCTATAGAACACCAAACAGACTAGATCCCCCCAAAAAGACCCCTTGTCACATAATAATTAAACAACTAGACCTACAGAATAAAGAAAGACTATTAAGAGCAGCAAGGGACCAAAGGGAAAGTGACTTACAAAAGCAAACCCATCATAATAATACCCGATTTCTCAATGGAGGCTTTGAAAGCCAGAAGGACCTGGACAGATGTAATGCAGACACTAAGAGACTTTGGAGGCCAGCCTAGACTAATATATCCAGCAAAATTTTCAATCATCATAGACAGAGTGAAGACATTCCAAGAAAAAATCAGATTTAAAAAATATCTATCCACAAATCCACCCCTACAGAAAGCACTAAAAGGAAAATGCTAACCTACGAAAGTCAGATACACCCAGGAAAACACAGGCAATAGAAAATCCCATAGCAGTAAACCCCAAACAGAAGAAGTATACAGACACTACCACCAAAAGATAACAGAAACTAACAATCACTGGCAATTAACATCCCTTAATATAATGGACTTAATTCATGTATAAAAAGACACAGGTTAAGAGAATGCATACAAAGCAGGACCCGTCTTTCTGCTACATACAAGAAATACAACTCAATTTCAAAGATAGACACTACCTGAGAATAAAAGGCTAGGAAAAGTCTTTCCAATCAAATGGTCTTAAGAAGCAAGCTGGTGTAGCCATCCTAATATCCAGCAAAATAGCCTTCAAACTAAAATCAGTCAAAAGAGATCAAGAAGGGCATGACATACTCATTACAGGAAAGACCCACCAAGATGAAGTTTCAATTCTGAACATTTATGCCCCAAACACAAGGGCACCCACATATGTAAAATAAACATTACTAACCTTAAATCACACATAAAATCCTATATATTAATAGTGGGAGACTTCAACACTTGACTCTTACCACTGGACAGATCTGTAAAATCAAAACTTAACAGAAAAATAAGGGACTTAACTGATGTTATGTCACAAATGGTCTTCATTGGTATCTACATAACATTCCATCCTAACAAAAATAGAATATACCTTCTTCTCAGCACCCCATGGAACCTTCTCTAAGACTGGCCACAAAGCAAATCTTAACAGATACAAAAAAATGGAATAACCTCCTGTGTTCTATCAGACCACCATGGTTTAAAGTTAGATTTCAACAACAACAAAAACTACAGAAAGCCTATAATCTCATGGAAACAGAATAATGCTCAACTGAATGACCAATGGGTCAAGGAAGAAATAAATAAATTAAAGACTTCCTAGAGATCAATGAAAATGAATTTTCCACATACCCAAACTTATGGGAGGAAAATTCATAGCACTAAATGCCCACATAAAATAGTTGGAGAAATCTCTCACTAGTGACTTAATAACACACTTAAAAGCCCTAGAACTAGAAGAAGCAAAGTCACCCAAGAGGAATAGACACCAGGAAATAATAAAATTGAAAGCTGAAATCAATAAAATAGAAACAAAGAGAACAATACAAAGAATCAATGAAACAAGGAGTTGGTTCTTTGAGAAAATCAACAAGATAGACAAATCCTTATCCAAGCTAACCAAAAGGCAGAGAAAGCATCTAAATTAGCAAAAGCAGAAAAGAAAGGAGAGACATAACAACTAACATTAAGGAAATCTAGAGAATCATCAGGTCATACTCCAGAAACCTGTACTCCACAAAACTGGAAAATCTAAAAGAAATGGATAATTTTCTGGATAGGTACCCCATACCAAAGACCAGATAAACTATTTAAATTTATCAATAACCCCTAAGGAAATAAAACCAGTCATTAAAAGTCTCCCAATCAAAAAAGTCCCAGGAACTTATGGTTTCAATGCAAAATTCTACCAGCTCTTCAAAGAAGACTTAATACCAACAGTCTTTAAACTGTTCTACACAATAGAAACAGAAGGAATGTTACCAAATTCCTTCTATGAAGCTACAATTACCCTATTTCCCAAGCCAAACAAAGATGCAACAAAGAAAGAGAATTACAGACCAATCTCCCTCATGAATGTTGATGCAAAAATACTTGATAAAATACTGGCAAACAGACTCCAAGAACACATCAAAACAATTATCCATCATGACCAAGTAGGTTTCATCCCAGGGATGCAAGGATGGTTCAACATAGGAAAATCTGTCAATGTAATACACCAGAAAAAAAACCACATGATAATCTCATTAGATGCTGAAAAGGCCTTTGACAACATCCAACACCCCTTCATGATAAAGGTCTTGGAGAGATCAGGAATACAGGGAACATACCTAAACATAATAAAGACAATTTACAGCAAGCCAACAGCCAACATCAAATTAAACAGAGAGAAACTCAAAGTGATTCCTCAAAAATCAGGAAGGCTGTCTGGTCTCCCCATAGCTATTCAATATAGTACTCGAAGATCTAGGTAGAGCAATAAGACAACATAAGGAGATTAAGTGGATACAAATTGGAAAGGAAGAAGTCAAACTTTCACTATTTGCAGATGACATGATAGTATATGTAAGTGACCCAAAAAAATTGACCAAAGAACTCCTATATCTTATAAACACCTTCAGGAATATAGCAGGATACAAGATAAACTCAAAAAAATCAGTAGCCCTCCTACATACAAATGAAAAAAGGGCAGAGAAAGAAATCAGAGAAACATCATTCTTTACAATATCCACAAATGATAAAAAAAAAAATATGTTGGAGTAACTCTAACTAAACAAGCGAAGGACCTGCATAACAAGAACTTTAAGTCCCTGAAGAAAGAAATTGAAGGAGATATCAGAAAATGGAAATATCTCACATGCTCATGGATAGGTAGGATTAACATAGTAAAAATGGCAATCTTACCAAAAGCAATCTACAGATTCAATGCAGTCTCCATCAAAATACCAACACAATTCTTCATAGACCTGGAAAGAATAATACTCAACTTCATATGGAAAAACAAAAAACGCAGGATAGCCAAAAGAATCCTGTACAATAAAACAACGTCTGGAGGAATCATGATCCCTGACTTCAAGCTCTACTATAGAGCTACAATAATAAAAACAGATTGATACTGGCATAAAAAAAAAAAAAAACATGTGAACCAATGGAACCAAACTGAAGACCCTGACATTAATCCAAACACCTGTGAATATATGATTTTCAACAAAGAAGCCAAAACTATATAAGGGAAAAAAAGAAAGCATCTTCAACAAATGCTGCTGGCATAACTGGATGTCAACATGTAGAAAGCTGCAAATAGATCCATATCTGTCACCGTGCACAAAACTTAAGTCCAAGTAGATCAAAGACCTCAACATAAATCTAGCTATTCTGAACCTGACAGAAGAGAAAGTAGGAAGTAGTCTTGAATGCATTGGCAGTAGAGATCACATCCTAAATATGACACCAGTAGCACAGACAGAGAACAACAATTAATAAATAGGACCACTTGAAACTGAGAAGATTTTGTAGGGCAAAGGACATGGTCAATAAGACAAAACGACAGTCTACAGAATGGGAAAAGATCTTCACCAACCCTGTATCTGACAGAGGGCTGATATCTAGAATATATAAAGAACTCAAGAAAGTAGACATCAAAATACCTAACAGTCCAGTTAAAAAATGGGCTATGGAGCTAAACAGAGAATTCTCAACAGAAGAAGCTCAAATGGCTGAAATACACTAAGGAATTGTTTAAAATCCTTAGTCATCAGGGAAATGCAAATAAAAATGACACTGAGATACCATTTTATACCTGTCAGAATGGCTAAAATAAAAAACACTGAAGACAGCTTATGTTGAAGAGGGTGTGGAGCAAAGGGAACACTCCTACACTGTTGGTGGGAATGCAAACTTGTACAGCCACTTTGGAAATCAATATGGCACTTTCTTAGAAAATTAGGAATCAACCTGCCTCAAGACCCAGCTATTCTACTCTTGGGCATATACCCAAGGAATGCTCAATCATATCACAAGGACACATGCTCAACATGTTCATAGCAGCATTATTTGTAATATCCAGAACCTGGAAATAACCTAGATGCCCCTCAACTGAAGAATGGATAAAGAAAATGTGGTACATATACACAATGGAGTACTACTCAACAGAGAAAAACAATGACATTGTGAGGTCTTCAGGGAAATGGATGGAACTAGAAAACATCATCTTGAGTGAATTAACCCAGACTCAGAAAGACAAACAACATATGTACTCACTCATAAGTGAAAAGTGGAGTACTTTACATAGACGTAAAACAAAGGATAACCAGAGTGCAACTCACAACTCCAGGTACACTACCTAGTAAAGAGAACCCTAAGAAAGACAAAGGATCCCCCAATGACAAAGAAATAGAAGAGATTTATATGAGCAAACTGAATGTAAGGAGTGTATTGAAGGGCAAGGGTCAGAGGAAAGAGAGCTTAGGGGAGAGGGAGGTCCCAGCTGGATCAGGAGCAAGTGGAAGAATAGAGAGAGAGGTACTATGATAAATAAAGACCCCAGGGGAATAGGAAGAAGCAGGGTGCTAAACAGGTCCCCAGAAATCCACAAAGATACCTCCACTGTAGACTACTGGCAATGGTTGAGAGAGTGCCCAAGCTGACCTGCTCTGGTGATGAGATGGCCTGTCATGATAAAACTCCCATCCAGTGTCTGATGGAAGTGGATGCAGAGATCCATGGCCAAGACCCAGGTGGAACACTGGGAGTCCAACCATTGAGAGAGAGAGGAGGGATTGTATGAGCAGGAGATATTGAGACCATCATTGGAAAAAGCATAGGGACAAATAGCCAAACTAGTGGAAATGCATGAACTGTGAACCAATGTTAGAGGAACCCTCATGAAACTAGACCAGGCCCTCTGGATAAGTGAGACAGTTGATAAGCTTGAACTGTTTGGGAGGCCCCCAAGCAGTGAAGTCAGGACCTGTCCTCAGTGCATGGGCTGGCTTTTTGGAGCCAGGGGCTTATGTTGGAACACTTTGCTCCTCAGCCTTGTTGTAGGGAGGGGGGGACTGGACCTGCCTTGGCTGAGTCTACCAAGCCAGGCTGACTCTCCACGGAAGACCTTGCCTTGGAGGTGGCGGGAATAGTGGGGGAACTGGGAGGGAGTTGTGGGGGGTGGGAGGAGGGAGGACGGGGGGATCCATGGCTGATATGTGAAATTAAGTTAATTATAAAATAAAAATATTACAAAAAACCATAAAAGTCTCATCACCCTTAAAAAAAGTCACTGTGAAAAAAAAAATTAGACTTTCTGGACATTGAAACATGTCTGCTCCTGGCAGCACCCATTTACTTCAGAAAGGAGAATGAGCATCGAAGACATTCTATATAGAATTTATCTTCTTCTTGGCAAAAATAGCCATTTGGGCAAGAAACTGTTCTTGCCTGGACTGCATGACATGCACGACCCATAGGAAGGTGACCACTGAACTTTGCTTGGCAAAATTGTCCTTCAGGATCCTGCTTCATAAAGGAAACTGCCAGACATTCTACAGGACACAGAGAAAAGTGCCTGAGAGACTCTAGGCCTGTGGGTTGAAAACAGTTGCCCCAACTTTACAGAAAAACTTTGGATGACTGTCCTTCTCCCATTTCTCAGATAATATTATATCCTTCTGAGGTCTTTGATGTAGTTGAATACTAGATATAATTTTCTTAGTTAGGATAAGAGATAAGTTAGATAGAAAACCTTAGACCTACATATATAATATAGATAGGATATCTTCTTTAATTTTGCCAAATACAAATAGACTACATATTATAAATAGACTAAATATTGTAACTATAATTCTTGCTTGGTAATTGTTTTGTTATATGTAATTTCACTATGTTAAAGTTAAAACCTTCCTTTTTGAAAAAAAAAAGAAAAAAAGGAAGTGGTGTGGATGATTGATTGATAAATAAAACACTGATTGGCCAGTAGCCAGACAGGAAGTATAGGCAGGACAAAGAGAGAGGAGAGGGCTGGGAACAGGAAGGCAGAGAGAAAGAGAAAGGTGCTGCCAGCCTCCACCATGAGAAGATGTTAAGATACCAGTAAAACACGATCCATGTGGCAACTTACAGATTAATAGAAATGGGTTATTGTAAGATATAAGAACAGCTAGCTAGAAGCCTGAGCCATTAGGCCAAACAGTTTAAATAATTTAAGAGTCTGTATGTTTATTTTATACATGGGCTGCAGGAGTGCCAGGGCTTTGTGGGAGCTGGAGAGAAACTCTCCAGCTACAGCTAGGTCCTGAGGTAGATTGACTCCCAATTTTCTGAAAAACCACCATACTGATTTCCAAAGTGGCTGTGTAAATTTGCACTCCCACCAACCATGGAGGAGTGATCCCCTTGCTCCACATTCTCTCCAACATATGCTGTCTTCAGTGTTTTTGATCATAGCCAATTTTGATAGGTGTAAGATGGTATCTCAGTGTTGTTTTGATTTGCACTTCCCTGATGACTAAGGATGTTGAACAATTCCTTAAATGTCTTTTGGCCATTTGAGATTCTTCTGTTGAGAATTTTCTGGTTAGCTCTATAATCCATTTTTTAAAATTGGATTATTTGGTATTTTAATGTTTAGTTTCTTTAGTTCTTTATATATTTTAGAGATCAGCCCTCTGTCAGATGTGGAGTTAGTGAAGATCTTTTCCCATTCTATAGGTGGTCGTTTTGTTTTATTGACTGTGTTCTTTGTCTTACAGAAGCTTCTCAGTTTCAAGAGATCCCATTTATTAACTGTTGCTCTCAGTGTCTGTGAGACTGGTGTTACATTTAGAGAGTTGTCTCCGTGCTAATGTATTCAATATTACTTCCTATTTTCTCTTCTGTCAAGTTCAGTGTAACTGGTTATATACTGAAGTCTTTGATCCCATTGGACTTGAGTTTTGTGAATGGAGATAGATATATATCTATTTGCAATCTTGTACATGTTGGCATCCAGTTATGCCAGCACCATTTGTTGAAGATGCTTTCTTTTTTCCATTGTACAGTTTTGGCTTCTTTGTTAAAAATCAAGTGTTCATAACTGTGGGGGTTAATATCAGGATCTTCAGTTTGATTCCACTGGTCCACATGTCAATTTTTATGCCAATACCAAGCTATTTTTATTACTATAGCTCTACAGTACAACTTGAGTCCTGGAATGGTGATGCCTCCAGAGGTTGCTTTATTGTACAGAATTGTTTTAGCTCTACTTGTTTTTTTTTTTGTTTGTTTGTTTGTTTTTCCATATGAAGTTGAGTATTGTTCCTTCCTGGTTTGTGAAAACCTGTGTTGGGATTTTGATGGGGATTGCATTGAATCCTTTTTGCTTTTTGATGAAATTGCCATTTTTACTATGTTAAGCCTACCTATCCATGAGTGTGGGAGATATTTCCATCTTCTGATATCCTCTTCAATTTCTTTCTTCAGAGACTTAAAGTTCTTCTCATATAGATCTTTCACTTGCATAGTTAGAGTTACCCCCAGGTATTTGATATTATTTGTGGCTATTGTAAAGGGTGATGTTTCTTTGATTTCTTTCTCAGCCCGTTTATTGCATATATAGAGGAGGGCTACTGTTTTGTTTTGTTTTGTTTTTTCAGTTAATCTTGTACCCTGCCACATTACTAAAGTTGTTTATCAGCTGTAGGAGTTCTCTGGTAGAGTTTTTGGCATCACTTCTGTATACTATCATATCATCTGAAAATAGGGAATGTTTGACTCCTTACTTTTCAATTTGTATCCCCTTGATCTCCTTTTGTTGTCTTACTGCTCGACCTAGAACTTTGAGTACTATATTGAATAGATATGGGGAGAGTGGACACCTTTGTCTTGTTCCTGATTTTGGTGGAATCACTTTGAGTTTCTCTCCATTTAATTTGATGTTGGCTGTCAGTTTGTTGTAAATTGCCTTTATTGCATTTAGGTATGTTCTTTGTATTCCTGATCTCTCCAAGACCATTATCATGAAGGGGTTTTTTATTTTGTCAAAGCCTTTTTCAGCATCTAATAAAATGTTCATGTAGCACATATCTTAAATGTTCTTATTAATAACATCAAACCTGAGGCCAGTTATTGGTGTGAATGCTGGAAGATCAGAGAGACAGAACAAGCCACATCTTCCTCACCTCGACAGTTCCTCAGCTGATCTTGTTTCCTTAGACTAGAAGCCTCTGTGTCCTTATTCGAACGGGGCTCAGCTGAACTGTTGCTCCTCAAAACCTAAAAGCTTAACCAGCCAAATGCTTAACCAGCCAAATGCTTCTAGTTTCTGGTCTTCACACCTTATATATCTTTCTGCATTCTGCCATCGCTCCCTGGGATTAAAGGCTTGTGTCACCATGCTTGGCTGTATTCTTGTGGCCTTGAACTCACAAAGATCCAGACAATGGATCTGGTTTGCTAGGATTAAAGGCATGAGTGCCACCATTTTCTAGCCTCTGTATCTAGTGGCTGCCTGTTCTCTGACCCCAGATAAATTTATTAGGGTGCACAATATTTCAGGGAACACAATACCACCACATGATCATGTGGTTTCTTTCTTTCAGTTTGTTTATATGGCATATTACATTGACAGATTTTTGTATGTTGAACCATCCTTGAATTTCTGGGATAAAGCCTACTTGGTCACAGTGGATAAGTTTTTCATGTGTTCTTGGATTCGTTTTGTCAATATTTTATTGAGTATTTTTGCATCAATGTTCATGAAGGAGATTGGTCTGTAATTCTCTTTCTTTGTTGCATTTTTGTGTGGTTTAAGTATCAGGGTAACTGTAGCCTCATAAAGGAAGTTTGGTAATGTTCTTTCTGTTTCTATTGTGTGGAACAACTTGAAGACTATTGGTGTTAGTTCTTGTTTGCAAATCTTTTAGAACTCTGCACTGAAGCCATCTGGTCCTGGGACTTTTTTGATTGAGAGACTTTTAATGACTGTTTCTATTTCCTTAGTACTTATTGATCTATTTAAATTGTTTATCTGGTCTTGACTTAACTTTGGTATGTGGTACCTATCCAGAAAATTGTCCATTTTTTTTTTATTTTCCAATTTTGTGAAGAACAGGTTTTTGAAGTATGATCTGATTATTATCTGTATTTCCTCATTGTCTGTTGTTATATCTCCATTTTTATTTCTGATTTTGTTAATTTGGATTTTCTCTCTCTCTCTCTCTCTCTTTCTCTCTCTCTCTCTCTCTCTCTCTCTCTCTCTCTGCCTTTTGATTAGTTTGGCTGAGGGCTTGTCTATTTTGTTGATTTTCTCAAAGAACCAACTCCTTGTTTCATTGGTTCTTTGTATTGTTCTCTTCATTTCTATTTTATTAATTTCAGCCTTCAATTTGATTATTTTCTGGTATCTACTCCTCCAGGGTGAGTTTGCTTCTTTTTCTTCTAGAGCTTTCTGGTTGTGTGGTTAAGTCGCTAGTATGAGATTTCTCTAACTTCTTTGTGTGTACATTTAATGCTATGAATTTTTCTCTCAACACTGCTTTTATGATGTTCCATAAGTTTGTGTATGTTGTACATTCATTTTTATTGAATTCTAGTAAGTCTTTAATTTCTTTCTTTATTTCTCCGTTGACTCATTGGTGATTTAGTTGAGTATTATTCAGTTACCATGAGATTGTAGGTTTTCTGTAATTTTTGTTTTTGTTGAAATCTAGCTTTAAGCCGTGGTGGTTGGATAGAATACAGGAGGTTATTCAAACTTTTTTGTATCTGTGAGTTAACAATCAGCCTTCCACCAGCCATAATGTAAGAGGCACATCGCACAGCATGCTCATGTCACAATAAGGAAATATCCAACCATAGTACCCACATCCCCGTGTTCTGTGCAGCTGCATCTGTGGCATGTGGAAGATAGTCAGAGGCTGCAGGACCTGGGAGTTGCAGGAACAGCTGGGAACTCACAGACCTCAAGGACCGCCGTGATTGACAGTTCCCAACCCCCACAACCCTCCCCGCCCCCCCCCACACACACCGGTTCCCTCGGCCCCTCCCTCACCATGGCAGATTCTGAGCTTGCCCCACTCTCCTCACAGCTCTCGGCAGCGGGTCACAGCGCAGCACATGGAACAAAAGAGACAGCCCTGGAGCCTGTATCCTGGAGCATGGAGGACCGAAAATGCCCACCCTATTCTTACTGGGAGGCCCTGATTGGCTAGTGTGTCCTGCGTGACAGGAACAGCTCCCCTAGGGACAGAGTACCTTGAAGGGACACAGCACGGTGTTTCCCAGCCCCAGCTTCTGCCTTAAGGCACAGAGCTGTCCCTGACAGGCTGAGATTGGCATTGCTGCAAAACTTGGAACTGGACTGCAAGGTCGTCCCTGCACCTTTCCGGCAGTCAGATAGGCACTTCTTCGTCCTGGACACAGGGTGTTAGGTCTCAAACCAGAGACAAATGGCTGAGGCGCCTAATGACCATTTCCAAGCAAGACATTGTCTGCCAGATTCTCCCTGCATCCCTCAGCCCCTACCTGTTACAGGGTAGGGCTGGCAAGCCCCGCCCACTGCCCAGAACTTCTCCAGCCCAGGGGCTGGGCTGTCTTTCCCTACATAAACCAACCATTATGGTAACGTGGACTTTCCCGCTCTAAGCTTCCTGAACTCTTGGTCTGTCTCTCCTCTCCCCTAGCTCCTCTTCTCACATTGTTCAAGCTCATGTCCGCTCTGAACTCCCTCAAATGTCCCTGCCTATCCCTGCACTCTGCCTTTTATCTAAACAAATTTTCTCCTCCACCATACCTAGTAGCAGCCATGTCCTTTCCTTTTTTATTTCTTAGAACCTCCATATTCTTATGTCAAACCCAGGGCAGGCCACCCCTTCCTGTGGACTATGCAAGTGAGCTACTCAGGGACCTTCTTTCTGGGCAGGTGAAATGATATTTCACTCCTTTCCCATCCCTGTTACACGCATCTAGGCCTGTGTCCCCAGCACCTGAAACACTGACTACAGGAGATCTGGGCTGACTCAGTCATGGAGGCTTCTGCAGGTCCTGCAATCTCAGTAGAAAGTCCCTGAACTCAGGTGTTACCCAGTAGGGCCAGAGTAACTGTCAGGTCAGGCAACTCCAACCCTACCCCCAAGCCTTTGGCTAGCCTCCACAGTGGGGTGAGGGACCCCCACCATCCCACCCAGAGAGAGAAGTGTGGTATCTAGAACCTTTGCTGGGACCAGCTACTTACTGAGTCAGATCTTAACTCTGACCAAATTCTTGGGAGTTCAGGACGCATTTCTGGGGCACTAGTCAGGTTTGCTATGAAACTGAGAAAGGACAAAAAAAACCTGTCGGTTTCAGGGACAACCATACATCAGACCAGCTGTGGAAAATGTACTATGATTTTCACTTTTGTAAAAAGAAACTTTGATTTTTAAAAAATGTACTAAAAATCTGCAATCTCTTAAACAGCTATTCTGTAGAAAAGGCTCGCCAATGTAAATACAAAATTTTAGTCAACTAAATCCTACAGGATCAAAGAATTTTTACTTAATCACTCCATATTTACTATAGAGCCTCTTGATTCTAACAACTAAATTATACATATTTTACTGCCTTCTTTACACATGAGTCTTCAGATTTACTTTTCTCTCAAGTCTGCATCATTACTGAAAATTAAGTAAGCCAAATGAAGAAAAAGTGTTTTTTGCATTATGCTCCTATTGTTTCATTTTCTTCATCAGGGTCTTACTCTGCAGCCCTTTCTGGTCTTGAACCTATTATGCAGATCAGTCTAGCCTTGAGATCTTAAAGATCAGTTTACATCTACTGCAGAATGCTAAGATTAAAAGCCTGCACCACCATGCCTGACTTGTATTAATTCTTCACACTTACTCCTTAAACAGAAGCTAGGTATGGCACACAATGTACTCTGAATTGGGAACACTGTATCAAAAATAACTGTGAGATTTAAGCAAGCCTGGGTTATAAATGAGACCCTATCTCGAAAGAGCAAAAGGCAAAGCATGTGCAGCCTCTGCCACTCCAGCTTTGGACCATTAGTGTCAATCTTTGTCCTGGAGTCCACGTGGATCTATGGCACCCTGGCCTTTGCCCCCAAGTCCACTGTCCACTTTTGGACACCCAGTCTGGAACCTGTGACAGTGCTGAAGCAGCAGCCAGCAGCAGTGGCGATGGCATGAAGAATCCCTGTCCAGCTGCTTTACTGCTGTGCTCCACTGCTCTGTGGAGGAATTCCATCCTGTGTCCTGCCTGCAGGCCTTCCACTGAGGATTCTTTAAAGCCACACCAACACTTGACTGGCAGGTTCAGTCTGGCTCACTATATCATATCAGTAATCTACTTTCCCAGGGCTACTCATTTCTACCTGACCTTAGAAAATAGCAGGTGCAGCCACATGCTAATGGAGATGAAAGAAGTGGTTGGACAGTCATTAATAGCCCCTGCATAGGTCAGAGGTTTGTAGAAGGATATTTGGCCACACTGTGAAACCCAAATTTCCATTCATTATTTAGCTATGTAAAAATATTGGGGTTGGGGATTTAGCTCAGTGGTAGAGTGCTTGCCTAGCAAGCACAAGGCCCTGGGTTTGGTCCTCAGCTCCGGCCAAAAAAAAAGAATATGTTGCATTTGTTCAAGTATATAATGATGTATTGATGTTTTGCCTTGCCTGCCTAAGGCACCTAATTAGTCTAATAAAATGTTGAATGTCCAGTAGCTAGGTAGAGAAGGATATATGGGCAGAGAGAAAAGGGGGAAGAAGAAAGGGGAGACAGCCAGATAGACATGAAGGAAGCAGGGGCTCAGGATAGACAGTATGTAGATGAGGTAAATAGGGCCTCTGGGCAGCACATAAATTAATAGTAATGGGTTAATTGAAATTTGAAAAGGTAGCTGGAAACAAGCCTAAGTGAAGGCCAAAAATTCATAATTAATAGTAAGTCTCTGTGACATGTTTTGGGCGCTGGTGAACCAAGAAATCCTGCTACATTTGATGCCCAATGTGGGACCAATATTTCCTCACAGCCTCAGAAAGCTGAAAAAATGAAAAGAAAAAAAAGGCCACATCTTCCTAGTAGTCTGGTGATGGTAACATCCAGAGACACAGCTCTGCTGTACAGCAAGAACACATGTTAAGCAAAACTAGCATGCTACGGAAAATTGCCTGCTGCAGCACAGGCACCAAACAAAATCCCAGAGCTGGGTTGCTTAAATGCAGTTCCCAATTAAACACAACTCCCAGTCAAACACAGCTCTCAGGCAGCCCTCTGGGTGCAAGGCTAGCTCATATCAACCTGAGGAGGGGGCAGAGCCAGCCACCAGGACCACCAGCCTGGCCAGTTAAGGTTTGGATCACATGGTCAGAAAAGACTATAGACACACAGGAAAGATGGGTCTATCCTGGAAAATCTTCTAAATGGGCAACAATGTGGTGATATTTTATTTGTGCTTCAACAAATAAAGCTTGCCTGGGGACCAAAGGACAAAGCCAGCCACTATATTAAGCATAGATGTTTAAAAGCACATGCCTTTAATCCTGACATTTGGGAGGCAGAGATTCATCCAGATCCCTGGCTTCAGAGCCAGGTGTGGTGGCACATGCCTTTAACCCCAGTACTAGCTAACTATAGAGGTTTGGAGGTCTATACAGACAGACAGGAAATGATAGGGCTGGGTGGAAAGAGGAAGTTATATAGCTGGGCAGATGGCAGGGCACAGAAAGGTATATAAGGCATGAGTATACAGGAAGTAGCTCTCTTGGGCTGAGGATTTCCTAGCAGTAAGAACTTGTATCTGGCTTGTTCTAGTCCTCTGATCTCTCAGCTTTCACCCCAATATCTGGCTCTGTGTTTTTTATTAATAAGACCATTTAAGATTCGTGTTACACAATAGTGTACTTAGGTACTTAAGAAAAGAAAAATGAATGGAGACACTTAAAAAAAAACAAAGGTTTTAAATAATAAAGTCTTTAAAGAGAGAGTTAAGTAATATAAAAGAAAAAAGTCATGTAAAGATGGGTATAGATATGAGGTAGATCACTGAATCTACTCTGAGAAAAAAGATAAAGAAATAATAGAAAACATGGGTAGATCATTGAATCTACTCTAACAAGAGAAAGAGAAAGATGACAAGAGATAGATTATTAAAAACAGAAAAGATTATTATGAAAAGAGAGAATGTGGATATGATAAGATAAAAAGGGAGATTATGGAATCTACTTTTCAAAAACGGAACTATTTGTTTTAAATATCATAAGTAATGAAATTTTTTTATCTGAGTTTTTAAATATCATAAGTAATGAAATTTTTTTATCTGAGTTTATCAAATGTTACTGGACTGGACATTGTTAATATATATAATGGAGTTTTTATCTGAATTTGTCAAATGTTAATGGACTAGACATTGTTAATGTAATTCTTGACTGTATCTATTGTATATACTTGTTGGATAGTTTTTCTTGTATTAGTTATAAACTTTTTTTAATTTTAGACAAAAACATGGGAAATGTGGTAGGTACTGTGTTCCCTGAAATATTGTGTGTTCCCCGAAATAAACAAATCTGGGGTCAGAGAACAGACAGCCACTAGAACAAAGCCAAAAATGCTGGCTAGAAAATGGGAAGAGCAAACTATAGCAGAAGTTGGGTGGTGGTGATACACACCTTTAATCTCAGCACTTGGGAGGCGGAGCTAGCCGGATCTCTGAGTTCAAGGCCACTTTAGAAACATCTAAGCATGGTGACCCACACCTTTAATCCCAGGGAGTGGGGGCAGAAAGAGAAAGGTATATAAGGTGTGAGAACCAGGAACTAGTAAAGTAAAGCATGTAGTTAGTTAAGCATCTGGTTGGTTAAGCGTTCAGGCTTTGGAGCAACACAGTTCAGCTGAGATTCATGTGGATGAGGACTCAGAAGCTTCCAGCCTGAGGAAACAGGATCACCTGAGGAACTAGCAAGGTGAGATAGCTGTGGCTTGTTCTGCTTCTCTGATCTTCCAGCAATCACCCCAATAACTGGCCTCAGGTTTGTTCTTATTAATAAGAACTCTTTGAGATTCATGCTACAGATGGGAAATACACAGAGAGTCTGGATCCTATATGGTGTTGTGTTGACTTTGAATCTTTTTAATGCTGATGGGCAAATGACAGCTGCTGAGAGACATTGGATTGTAAAGGGAACTGCTGAATTAAACCAGCCTAGATACTTAAGGGACTTAAGGGACGTCTTAACTTTAAAATGAACATCAGAAAATATATTATGTTGTGGGAGAGGTTATACTTTTGTTTCCACAGGAAATAAAGGTCTGTGGATGCCTTCAAAGTTAATAGAAATCAGGTTTGGTTAGGGGAGACTCCCTGAAAATATTTGACTAGAGACATAAGAAAATAAACCAAGAAAAACCTACAAGACAGGGGACATATATGTTGATCCCTCTATATTAGAATAGCTCTAAGACTGTATGAGACATGATTAATCTTGTTAGCTACATAATATTTATAACAGTTTGGTTAATAGTCCAAATAGATGACTGATAGATGCATTTTACCTGGTTCAACATAAAACAAAAAATCATCTTTAATTGACTTGTGCACACCACACATTCCATAGTTGTATTAATGCAGAGATATATGTTACCTTTAAATTTTTGTGTGCTTTCAGAAAAAAAGGGACAAAACACCAATAAACACAAGTAGCCCGGGTGGTCCAGCCTCTCAAAATGCCCCCGTTAAAGATTCCTAAAAAATCTGCATCTAGAAAAACTTCAATGCTCCTAGGTGAGATGGTCTAACCTCATAGACTACTCCAGCAAGAAATTAGATAAACCCTACACTTTCCTATTATACAGAGACCAGACAACAAATGTTACAAATAGTTTTGCCAGGACATGACAATTATCTCAACGTTCTCAGGTTCCCTAAAGATGCCGCTGTCCACAGACAACAGCGAGCAGTCTAGAGAACACAATGCTCACATTCTCAAGAGGTGGTATGGGAGGTTTTGGGTCTTTCAGTGTGTTATGGATGTTTCTCATCATTTTGGGGGGATAGTTTTGTGTTGATAAAATAATCAAATTTCAACTGTTTGAAAAGTAAACACGTTGATTTAAAATTATGCATATTAAATACATGAATAATTGGATGGAGAGAGGACTCAGCTGTTAGGAACACACTGCTGCTACAAGGAACTAAAGTTGCATTCTAATATCTATATCAGGCAGTTACCTAGAGAGATCACAAATCAAAATTATTTAAAAATAAACATATCCATTTATTGAAGTTTTTTTTTCTTTTTTGAAACACAGACGCTTTTCTTTGTGTAGCCTTGGCCAATGAACTTGCTCTGTAGTCCAGATAAGCCTTGAACTAACATAGATCAATCTTCCTGTACCTATGAAGTGCTGAGATCAAAGGCTTGAGCCACTACTACCCACCTTCTTAATGGTGTTATTGTTGTTGTTTTCCTATTTGGTTTGTTTTTTTTTTTTTTTTTTTTAGAAAAGCTCATACTATTAAGCCCTAGCTGGCCTGAAACTCACTATGTAGATCATGCTGGCCTCCAATTCACCGGTGTATCCTTCCCTCAATCTGTTGAAAAGTGAATGATAGCATAAAGTACAGTTGAAAATGAAAATAAATGGAGGTGCTGTTATAAGCACTACTGTTAACCAGTTTTAGTGGTTCTCATCCCTCTGTGTGTGAAGACAAATCAAACACAGTCAAGACATAGGTATTTTTTCCTGTAGAGGATGAGGATAGCATGAGACTCATTTCCAAATTTGTGCTTTTCCTCAGCAAAGGAAAGTAAGATGAGGATTTTACTGAGGGAGTCTGGACATATTCATGTGGAGGTCTGCCTATGCCTAAGGATGCTCTGTTAGCAGGTCTACTTCTGAACATGGCCACAATACAAAAGCACAGTGGGTTAGGGGCAGTCTTAGCTTAAAGTAATGCAAGAATGAGTGTATAGAATATAAATGAAGGACAGAAATGCTTCTGGAATATGCAGCTTGTAACATAAAGTCTTAGGAGAAAATCTAGAAAAGGATACTGTGAAATTTGACTGTTTAGGAGCCAGTGTTACCTGTTAATCAAAATGTTTGAGCTACAGGTCAATGTATCAATGCCAGAATTCTCACAAATATAAGAGACAGAGAGCACAAATAGAGAAAACATCAAGAAAGAGTTATATCTCATCACTATGGATGCCATTTCTGAGATGAATACCTTTGCTGAATTATTCTAACATCAGAACAAGGGTGATCTGCCTCTGAGCAGACTGGCTTAGAGGGATGCTATAGCAGCTTCCATGCCATATCAGAAAGAATTCATCCTAAATAGCACGTACTGCTGGGTGGCTTAGGTAAGTGACAGAATTATAGAGAATTTCATTCCTTTTTATTATTAAATATGTATATTTATTAAATTTTTTCCCATTTTACATACCAACCCCAGTTCCCCCTCCCTCCCTTTCTCTTGCTTCATCACCTCACTCCCACTCTGCCCCCATCCACTCCCATGATAGTCAACAAAGTCTGGCATACCAACTTGAAGGAGAGCCTAGCCCCTCTCCATTGTATCAAGGCTGAGCAAGGAATCCCACCACAGAGAATGGGCTCCAAAAAGCCACATCATGCATCTAGGATAAGTCCTGGTCCTGCTGTCAGGGACCCCACAAACAGATCGAGTCACATAGCTGTCACCCACATTCAGCGGGCCTAGTTTGGTCCCATGCAGGTTCCTGAGCTGTCAGTCTAGAGTCAGTGAGCTCCAACTAGCACTGGTCAGCTATCTCTGTGGGTTTCCCCATCATGTTCTTGACCCACTCTTCTTCTTCTTTTTTGTTTTTTTTTTTTGAATGTCGAATGTCATTTATTAAAGGAGGGAGGAGGTTTTAAATACAGACTTAAAGCACAATGGGGGAACCCTGGTTGGCAGAAGTTCGCTTCTGATGGTTTTTTTTTTTTTTTTTTTGAGCTGAGGATTGAACCCCAGGCCTTGTGCTAGGCTAGGCAAGCACTCTACAATGGAGCTAAATCCCCACCCCCCACACCCCCCTGCTCCAGATGTTTTACAATCTTGCATCTAAGCAGTTAACTCCCAATATGCTGGATTCACTGACAAGGAGCTTCCCTTAAACATTCAGGAGGGTGGAATATCGCAGGGAAATTAACACAGAGAGGATATCAAGGTCAAGGTCAGCAAGCCAGGCAACAGTTACCCAAAATGGGGGCCAGGGACCTACAGTCCCCCCCTTTTACTAAAAAATGAGCTTCTGACTTAGGTTGCATGGGACCTCAGCAGGTCACCTTACCCATCATGGAGACACCTGTAGGCCACACAGGTGTTCCCTCTTAGGTTGGTGAGTGCCCTCCAGGCATTACCCATCTCTGAATACTCATTATCATACAGGCTCAATTGTGTGAGAGCTGCAGAGTTGACTGTTGCCAAAGATCTCTAAGTGGTGACAGGCTTGCAATCTGTGTGATCAACACAGAAAAGACCAACACAAGTCTTAATCCACCCATAGCTGGTAGGTTAAAGGCAACTGAGACACTCCCTTCCTTAACGAGTTTTAATGCAAGTTGGAGACCTTGTAAGATGGTATCATGAGAGCAAGTGGAACTTGAGTTTGTAACTATATAGCTTTCAAGGCAAATTGAAATGTATATAACTATTGATTTCAATTTGTCATGCCCAATAGAATGAAAGATTAATTAACTGTGGTAGCTACTTTTGCTGCCAGGGTCTCCACGGTGCTAGCTGTAGTAACCAATTATGAAATGGCAATCCCAGAAACAGTAGTAGCTGTGGTCGCCACTGTTATACCAGCAACAATGGCAGCAGCAATGTCAAATTCTATTCTGGAGAATGTGGGTATTAATTGGCATAGACACAACTCCAGGAACACGAACCACTGAGGCCCATTATTCTTGATCCCAGCACGACCCAAGCTGGCAGCTCTTAAAATTGTTTTGTTTCATTGAGGGTTGCTCAGTAATTGAGTAAAACCAGATCTTATTATAGGCAACATTCATCCTAAGGTCCTCCATGTCATATATATATATATATGTATATATGTATATTTGGTTTTATCATGGAATATTTTGTTTACTCCGTTTATGTTGATTGAGAGTTTTGCTGGGTATAATATTCTGGGTTGGCATCTCTGGTCTCTTAGTGTCTGCATAACATTTGTCCAGGACCTTCTAGCTTTCAAAGTCTCTATTGAGAAGTCTGGTGTTATTCCGATGGGTTTGCCTTTATATGTTACTTGGTCTTTTTCCTTTGCAGCTCTTAATATTTTTTCTTTGTTCTGTATGTTTAGTGTTTTGATTATTATGTGGCAAATGGACTTTTTTTTAAAAATCCAGCCTATTTGGTGCTCTGTAAGGTTCTTGTATCTTCATAGGTATTTCTTTTTTTGGGTTAGGAAAGTTTTCTTCTATTTTTTTATTGAATATGCTTTCTGTGCCTTTGAGTTGGTATTCTCCTTCTTCTATCCCTATTATTCTAGGTTTGGTCATTTCATGGTGTTCCATATTTCTTGGATGTTTTGTGTTATGACTGTTTTGTCTTTAGTGTTTTCTTTGAGTGATACATCTATTTTCTCTATTGTGTCTTCATTTTCTGAGATTCTCTGTTCCATCTCTTGTAATTCGGTTGGTTATGCTTGTTTCTGTAGTTCCTATTCATTTAGTCAGGATTTCTATTTCATTTTTCAGATCTTGGATTGTTTCCTTCCTCTGTTTAATTACTTTTTCTTGGCTTTCTTTTATTTGTTCCAATTTTTTGTTTGGTTTTTCTTCCATTTCTTTAAGGGAATTTTTTTTCCTCTCTAAGGGTGTTTTTCACTTCCTCTTTAATGGAGTTTTTCATTTCCTCTTTAAGGGAATTTTTTATTTCCTCTTTCATGGAGTTTTTCCTTTCCTCCTTAAGGGAACTTTTTATTTCCTCTCTAAGGGAGTTTTTCACTTCCTCTTTAATGGAGTTTTTCATTTCCTCTTTAAGGGAATTATTTATTTCCTCTTTAAGGGAGTTTTTCATTTCCTCTTTAAGGGCCTCTATCATCTTCTTAAAGTCATTTTTAGGGTCGATTTCTGCTCTTTCTTCTGGCTTGGTATGTTTAGGTCTTGTAGGTGTAGAAGCACTACGTTGTGATGTTATCATATAGGTCTTCATGTTGTTGCCTGTGTTTTTGCACTGGCATCTACTCATCTCTTCCTCTGTTTGGTGCAGGCAGTGTCTATGTCTGAAGGTGCCTCTCTTGTTCTAATTGTTAGTCTTGGTTCAGTAGGATTTCTTTGTTAAATTGGTCCTGTTGGTCTGATTCTGATGATCTGGTTCGGTGGTTGGGTGTTGCCTTCTTTTGTGTGCTCAGGTCATGTTTTGCTCTTTTGTGAACCCCTCAGCTATTCTTCTTCCCTCAGACTGCAGACTGTAGGTTTCTGATTCCTCTCCCAGATGGATTTCAGCTGAGTAGGGTAGTCTCATTAACACCTCCAAGTTGTTGGGTTTTGCAGGATCAGTAGCTGGGCCCTGGGTTGGCCTCAGACATTGTTCAGATCCATTCTGGTCTCCTCCCATGGAGATGGCTCCTTCCCCAGGTGTTGGTATTAAAGGCATCCTTGTTCCAAGCTCTTGATCAGGAGCTTGTTTACATCAACTTCTCAGCCAATGGCAGCTTGGCTCCTGGTTTTTATTATAATTACATCTAGGCTGCTGTCCCGCTACTGGGTCTGCCTGCCTCTGTGGCCCTGCCGCTCCACCAAATTTCATTCTATTACTTAATTTAAATTTTATTTATTATATATTTTCATTCAAATTAAATTACATCACTTTTCCACTTCCCTTTTTCCTTATTTTTTTTACATATATATGATTAAGTATGCACAGTAGCAATGAAGTTTGTGTTTGTGTGTATATGACTTTATGCCTGACCACTTTGTATTTCATAATAACCATGTATGGGGCTCATCTGTGCTGGAAGATGAATCTCACTCAAGCAGGAGGAGGCCTCTCTTTAATGACCTACAGGAGTCTGACCCTTAGTGAATTTGCTGCCTTGGACAGGAAACATTGTCAAGAATGGAGAATTTGGGCTAGAATGACAGTTCAGTAGTTAAGAGCACAGGCTGTTCTTTCAGAGGACCCGGGTTTGATGCCCAGGATGACATGGTAGCTGTCAACTGTTGTGTAACTCCAATTCTGAGGTATTTGACTCCCATTCAGGCCTCCCTGATACTGAGCATGAACACAGTACACAGACCTGTATAGAGGCAAAAAAGATCAATGCAGATGAAATAATAGTTTCACAAAAAGAAAATAGAGTCAACTCAAGCCATAAAACTTCTTTTTCCAGTAGGTCATGATAATTTACATCCTTAATCCCAGCACTCCAGAGGCAAAGGCTGGAGAGAATTTCTCTGTAAATTCAAAGCCAACCCTGTCCACATAGTGAGTTACAGGACAGCCAGGACTATGTAGAGAGACCATGTATCAAAACAAAAACAAAAACAAAAACAAAAAACGAGCAAACAAAAAACTTACTTTTCAGCAAAATGCTACACTGTCACCTTAAGAATCTGGATAGGAGCCCCACAGATCAAGCCTAAATAATCAGGATGTTGTTACTGAAGTACTGCCTACAGGCCTACTCAGAGATATCCTATTAAAGGAGGTCTCATGCTGTGGAGGACCCTGCAGGTGTCAATGTGGGCCATGACCCAAGAGGAGATAAGAATGAAAATCCAGGATAGCTTGATTTTGTCAACCTGGACCAGAATTCTAGGAGTGTAATACCAGGCAGATTATTGTTACCATATTTAAAACACAGTACAATTTGTTAAAAGATTACCAGAGTACAATAAGTACGAATCCAGGTGCTAAAAAATATTAGGCTATGATTAAATACAAATTTACAATGAATGTAACACTATTCAGGAAAAAAACATTAATGAGGGTTAGCAAGAGAGTTCAAAGTAAAAATGTCGGAGTCAAGCCTGAGGACCTAGTTTATTCAATGTCTCTTGTCCACATGGGAGAAGGAGAGAATGGGTTCCTGAAAGTGTCCTCTGACCTTCATGCTTACCCAGCAGCATGTACACATAGACAGACAGTCAGACTGACAGACAGACAGACAGACAGACAGACACACACACACACACACACACACACACACACACACACCAAAAAAAAACAAAAAACAAAAAACCAAACTATATCCTCCTACAATTCTAACATAAGCTTCCAGTCCACTGTCTTTGTCTGATGATCTTTCCTTTGGTAGTGATGCTGTTCCTATGACTCTCCTTATTAACCACCATGTGAATACCACTGGATACAGCGTGAGCCCTAGTGAAAGGATTGGAAGTATGAGACTGGCTTTAAAAAAGGGAAGAACATGACATTCAAAAGAGCACAGCACAGTTTATTCCAATGAAAAAGCATTGCATATGCCTGCAGAGTAAATAACAGCAGCCTTCAGTGTCTTAGTTTCTAAAGCAAAGAATGTTATGCACAGCTTATCTATAGAACTGGTGATCACATTGCTGTAAGCATTAGCTTGGGCTTCCAAAATACATTGAAAAGAAAAAGACAGACAAAATTAAAATCATATTATATGGGGGAAATTTTACTAAATTTAAGCTGGTATACATAGATGTACAATTGTAAAAATCAGGACAGTCTGGTCCCTGAAAGTTCAAAGCTATAAAATTTGAAAGAACTGAGTTGGACCCTGATACAAGGCAGTTTGAAAAATAAGATTAAAAATTATACATCTTAGGATTTAACTTTTTCCTCCTTATATTTATTTATTGGTTAACTTATTTATTTTTGAGATAAAGTCTCACTATACAGGTCCAGCTGGCCTGGAATGCACTATGTAGGCCATGCTGGCCTTGTAGCTATAAACATTTTCGTGTGTGTACCTCCTGAGTGCTGGGACAAATGAGTGTAACACAAGATTTGCAAACTTTTGATAAAGTACATGTGACCATGAATCTGGGTTTTGTAGCTAAAAAACATAGAATCAAATGTGGTCTCTGACAAAGATAGCATAGAGGTCAACAGGCCATGAAGTTCCTGTAACAGCTCCTCTAAGGATAAGTAATGGTTTAGGGAGGGAAGATTCTGGAATAATCATTATGGGGAAATTGGGTGAGGTGTACCTCCATAGCAAAAGGTGGGTGAGGTTTGCCTCCACAGACAGCAAAATGTTCACCAGACCATTAACAAAATCCACTCTCTGCTTTCTAGATGGAATGCAGGTATTTTATTTTTATCTCCTCCAATGAGGAGACAACCCTGTATGATTAGTATTCAAAGTTATCTTAGTGCTTCTCTGTGTATAGAAGGCCCTAGTGACCTCTCCACCAGATGTTCTGCTGAAAGCTTTTATCTAATG
Organism: Onychomys torridus; assembly: GCF_903995425.1. Classification (NCBI taxonomy): domain Eukaryota; kingdom Metazoa; phylum Chordata; class Mammalia; order Rodentia; family Cricetidae; genus Onychomys; species Onychomys torridus. Next base: position 3,481,387 of record NC_050463.1, read on the forward strand.
TCTGACCTCACTGTGGGTATACTACAGCTTATATAATAGCACTGCTTCTTCCATTTGTTTACCTTCTTATTTTAAAATCACATTAATCTATTTGTGTATGTAGGTGCACACATACCTCTCAGCACACCTGTCTCAAAGTCAGGATAACTTGCAGGAGTTATTTTGTGATTGATTCAGGGGTGGGGGGTTATGTATGTATATACCTGCACAAACCACAGTGCACATAGCATGATCAGGGGATATCTTACAGGAGCCGATTCTCTCCTTCAACATATGAGGACAGGACATCAGTCTCAGGTCACCAGGCTTAGTGGTGAGTAGCTTGCCTGCTAAGCCATCCAACAGGCCCTATGCTTGTTTTTTTCTGACCCTGATGAATTTGTTCACTGTGCATGTTACCTCACAGTTGCTGTCATTTCACATAGAAAATACTATTGTTTTCATTATGACAGTTTTCATTATATTACACACCTATATTCTCACATAATATACTGGGCACTTATACATGTGGATTGTGAGGAAGATGATTTCTCCTTAAGCTTTACTGTGTAAATTGATAATAATCATGATAACCTATACAACATTTTGATGAGTGAATGAAAATGAATACAAGGAAATGTTATGCAGTCAGGGCCTAAGAGTGTCTCCTGAGGAGCTGCTTCAGATCACAGCTCAAATTAATGATTAACTGGGATCCAGCCTGGCTCAAATTCCTTTACTTTTATTGCTGAGCACCACTAGCTGATTCAAAGCTTTAAAATAGGTTTAGATTAGACCAGATGCCTTGCTAATGGTTTTTAAGATAAACTTTCCAAGAAAAACAAGCTGTAATTCACAAGGACATAACTGAGCTGTTTGGATAAGTTGTAAATATGAAACAGCCTGATTATTGTAAGATGGCAAATGATTAATTCTTTGCACCCATTCCTGACCTCAATTTGTAAAAACAAATTCTGACTAGTCAGGGATACAAAAAAAAATGACTCTTTAGCCCCAAAGTAAGGGCTACAGATTTCTTTTGATAGTCAGGAGACACACACAGGGCAGAAAGTACATTTTGAGATTTAAAAGCATCTTAGAAGGGCAGACTTGAGCTGATGCTAAAATATATATGGTATCTCAGAAATGTTGACTTGAGTCTAAATTAGAGGATTTATGGCATCTCCTTGCCCAGAGACTCAATATGCTTTAGATATCTTCTAATTGCATGGTGCTAGTTCAAAATGTTTACATAGTCATAGGTTAGTTTGATTTGCCTTTTCCCTGCCTGGGACATATAATTTTTTTATTAAGAAGAAATTTTTCATTCATTTTACACACCAAAGATCCCCTTCTTTCCTCCCCTTCTCCTCAGCCTCCCCCTCCCAACTCATCCCCCACTCTCCCCACAAGAAAGCAAGGCCTCCCATGGGGAAGCACATCCAGTAGAGGCAAGTCCAAGTCTTTCCCCCTGCATCAAGTCTACACCAGGTGTTCCATCATAGATGGGGTCCAAAAAGCCCAGTCATACACCAGGGATGGAATCTGATCCTACCACCAGGTGGTCCCCAAGCAGATCAAGCTACACAACTGTCTTGCCAGTGGCACATATTTTTTTACCTATAATCATTCACTTGATAAATGGTATGTAAACTCTTTATGACTCCTATATTGCCTGAAAGATTCTGTTGGGGTATTTAAAGAGGGGAAGGGAACAAAGGAGAGAACAACATGAAAGGGAGAATGAGGAATAACAGACCATGATAAATGAAGACCACATGAGAACAGGAATAGCCAGAGTGCTTGAGAGGTTCCCAGAAATCCACAATGATATATCCTCTGTAGTCTGCTGGCAATGGTTGAGAGAAAGCCTGATCTGACCTAGTCTGGTGATCAGATGACTAAACACCCTAACAGTCGTCTTGGAACTCTCATCCAATAACTGATGGAAGTGGATGCAGAGATCCTCAGCCAGGCCCCAGATGGAGCTCCAGGTGTCCAACTGTCAAGAAAGAGGAGGGACTATAAGAGTGTGAATTGTTGAATCCAAGATTGCAAAAAGCACAGGGACAAATAGCCAATCGAATGGAAGCACATGAATTATGAACCAAAGGCTGTGGAGGCCCCAGCTGGATCAAGCCCTCTGGATAAGAGAGACAATTGAATAGCTTGAACTGTTTGGGATGCATCTAGGCTGTGGGACCTGGACCTATCCTTAATGCATGAGCTGGCTGTTTGGAACCTTGGGCTTACACAGAGACACATGCTCAGCCTGGAAGGAGGGGACTGGACCTGCCTGTACTGAATCCACCAGGTTTAAATGAATCCCCAGGGGTGTCTTGGTCCCGGAGGACTTGGGAATGAAGGGGAGGGTCTGAGAGAAAGGTGGGGGTGGGAGCGTGAGGGGGGAGAACAGGGGACCCCATGGCTGATGTGTAAAATTAAAACACATAATATAATAATAATAATAATAATAATAATAATAATAATAATAAAGAATTTATAAAAAACCAACAAGAGAGTGTGTGAGTGTTTTCATTCCCTAAAACCCCTCAGATAGAAAAATCCTAATTTACACCAAATGCCATGGATTTCTCTCAAACCCTATTCAGCCTTGGAGGCTAGTTCCCTGAAGAAAAAATTCTAGATTTTATCATTTATGTGTAATACTTAAACAGGTCCAGGATAAAAATGACAAATTTGTCATGAACTCCTCGGCAAAGTGAGGTGCATTAACATTGTGTCAGCAGTAGAGGGATGTACAGAAAGAAGCATCAAGACTACCACAGGAAAGAAGTCAAGGGCTGAGGCTCAGGCTCAGTGGCAGATGGCTGGCCTGGGCTGCACAGATCCCTGGGTACTGATGGACAAGATCGAGTCAAAATTAACAATGGAAGCCCCTTTGTTATAAGGTCAGTATAAATTAATTTCTGTTTGCTGTAACTTTCAAGTTGACTATTTTACCTGTTTCTGTAATTTGACATGTTCTCTACCCTATGTTGTTTAACTCACATCTTGAGTGTATGATAATAAGACGTTCTACCAAATAATTTTGAAATGTTCAACCAAGTTCCAAAATAATAATAATAATAATAATAATAATAATAATAATAATAATAATAACCCTAGAAATCCTCTAACCCTTGAAAACTCCTTAGTCCTGTAGTTTTTTTTTTGGGGGGGGGCTACAGAAACCCTACCTTCTATCGTGTTTGATGCTACTTTCTCAAACCCTGCTTTAGGGAGATAACTCTGTTATATATACAGAAAATAAAACTTACTTGCTTAGACCAAAGAAATTGGTAATGGTCTGTAATCTCTTTTGGCGTTCCATTAGCACTTCCATTCTCAGCATAACATAAAGCAGGTGTGGTGGCTCTTGTCTGTCATTGCAATACTCAGGAGGCAGCAGTGTAAGGCTCTGGAATTTGAAGTCATCCTCAACTACATCCCTGAGTTTGAGGACACCTGATTACATAAGATGCTGTCTCAGAACAAACAAACAAAAGCCTGTTGGAAAAACAACTACTAGAAACCTTTCCATACCAAAACTCCATGTACCAAACCACACATGTAAGAAAGCACTAGGACAAAGGGAGGTGATGGGTAAATTGATGAGAGATTGTGTAAATAACCTATAAAGGATCAGGAGCTGGGGGATGGCTCACATAGAAAAGTACAGTTACTGCCCAAAGCATGAGGCCCTGACCTCAAATTGGATCCACTGAGTGGATCTTGGCCCAGACCTTGTGTCCTACCTCACTGTGACAGCCATTCTTGGTTGTCAACTTGATCACATCTGGAATTAATTAAATCCAAAAACAGATAGCCACAACTCTGAGAATTTTTTGTCAAACTTGAAGCAGGTAGATCCACTCTTATTCTGGATCTTTGTGATAGGAAGACACACCTTTAATTTGGGCCACACCTTCTGCTAGAAGTCTATATAAGGACAAGGATGAAGGAAGATTTTGTTTTTTACCTGATTGCCTTCTCCTTGCTAGCAAGTCAAGTTTCTTTGCTGGAATTAGAGCCTACTTCTTTGGGATTCCATTATATATTGACAACTAGCTGAGACATCCTGCCTTATACACTGAGCAATTCCTGCAGTATTGGACTTTCCAGTCACAACCAGTCATTGCTGGATAAGCTGGACTGCAACCTATAAGTCTTTATAATAAATCCCAACACACACACACACACACACACACACACACACACACACGCACACACACACATGCACACACACGCATGTGCACACACACACATACATACTTTCATTCCATAAGCCCTGGAGGAATTGTAGAAATTAGTTCCATCATGAAGGACTTGAAAGATGCAGAGTGGTGGTTCCCACCACAAACTCCCTTTAACTCTTCCGTCTGGCCAGTGCTGAAGACAGATGTACAATGAGGAATGAAGTTGACTATCAAAAACTCAAACACATAGTACTTGAACTGCTGAGTTATCACTCTAGCCATTAATATTTGTATTAAAATTTAATTCATTATTCTTGTCTGTGTTTGCACACATATAGCACAATGTGAGAGTCAGATGGCAGTCTGTGGGACCCAGCCCTCACCTTCCACCTTCTGGGACTTGAGGACCAACCCAGAGTGGAAATAATTCCATTGCTTCAACCAGAGACAGCTGAGTCCATCCATGTATCTTACCACATAGATTGTAACTGTACAAGCCAAGCATTATCATCCAGGTGACTTTCTGTCTCAGTCACTAGGCACAAGATGTTGCTTGGTCTCATTTTATTCCAGCAGATATTGTCTGGTCTGAGAACAGACAGAATTGTGACTCTACCTGTTGGGTAGAATTTAAGACATTTAGAATCCAACTTGTTAAAATAGTTAAACCAACTTGAAAACCTTAGCAGCCTTGTGTGGCATTTCTATCCAGTTAGAAATGCAGCTTCTGGGTGGCTTCATCTACAGCAGTCTTAAGCATGCTGTGGAAAAACATTTTTCTATATTATCAATATTGATTACTCTCAGTGGTTAATAAAATGCTGGCAGGCCACTAGCTGGGCAGGAAGTTAGGCGGGAAAGCCAAATTGAGGATGATGGAAAAAAGGAGGGTGGAGTCAGGAGAGACACCAGCCAGCCACTGAGCCAGCATGACATGTAAAAATGAGGTAACAAGCCATGAGCCATGTGGCAAAGCATAAATAGAATAGTGATGATGTGTCTGATACAAGCTGGGTTTGTGGCTAATTATAACACTTTAAGTGGGAAGTGAGCAGTTTCAGGGGAGGAGCCACCACAACTGCCAGGAATTCGGAACTGGACTTTTGGCAGTTTTTCTGAGAGGGCATGGTTTGGAGAGGCAGGAATGGTGCTTTCTCCACTGGAAGTTCCAGCTGAACATCCCGACCTTCTTGGGTATATGAGTGCCAGTTCAAATCTGGCTACTTCCTGTTGACATGGCATGATAAGGGGAGCAAGAGTCAGGAGTTAGTGGGCTCATACTCAGCAGGTCGGATGAGTAAAGAAGCATTTGGTTATTGCAATCCTGGAGACCTCAGGAATCTGTTCCTGGAGGAAGCAGAGTAGGCAAGTTGCTAGGAGAAAAAATAGATTACTACCACTGGCCCTATGAATGGGGCTAGTCATGGGAAGAGTGAAAATTGCCAGTAGGAATAAAATGGAGATGTGCCCTTGTTGTATTGATGAAGTTCTTCAATTTGTGAAAGTGACTCAATATTAGTTTCCACCAAGCCAGATTCCTTGATACCGTAGCAGCACTCTTGCTCCAGGAACATGCAGTTATCTATAAAAACACCTGGAATAGATTTACACCTTGGTGTTTTAGCAAAGGCTATGGGTTTGGGTTAAAAGGCATGAACATTTTTCCCGTGACTAGAGAATCTGGTTTTAGAGGAAACACACCTTTAAAGTCTATATTTAGAAGACAACCAGAGGAAATTTAAAATCTTGAGCTTGTGACTGATTAGTAAGTAGTCAGTGCTCTATCAGTTTATCAGAACTCCATGTATCAATGCTAAAACTCTGAACCTCTGAAATTCCAGTGTAATAGTAGCATGGAAAGGGGACAGAAGTCCAAAACCTCTTTACCTATCTTAAATCATTTACTTATACTTTTATAATTTACATTTATATATCTTAAATCATTCTCTATGTTCCTTTTGTGGGAGGTTACATCTGAAACCTGTTTATCCTTTATTATGAAGCCTTTGAACAAGGCAATCTGTCTGTAGTTTTAACAAGAAACTAATTTTAAATAATGAACTAATGAACTATCAACGGGGTTGTAACCTTGGGGTTCCAGGGGGAGAGCTATTAAACTGGCAAAACTACAAGTACCCTAGTCATCAAAACATTGTCAGATCTGAGAAGGGTAAATTTCACCTAATTAAGCACAAATGAAGACCAAGTAGCTTTTGAATTTATTAAAATGGCAGGGACTTGCTGGCTACATAGTCAGCCTCCTCTGGTTTCTCCATGCTCATTGGGGACTGTGGTTCTAAGGCAGTATCGTTCTTCACCCGCCAAGTCCAGAAGATCTGAGACTTTCCTGTGGAGTAGAATTTGAGGGGACTGTCACACTTGTCTTGGCAAATTATGGCAGTTAATTCTCCAGTATCTTGCTTGGCTACAATATGGACAGGGATCTTGGCAGTATTTGAGGTGAAAGGTAGTTTTGTAGTGGGTAGTCATCCCAGCATTGGCCTGGAAGTTCCAACTCCCACTGAGGCTTCGGTAATGGTCATGCCCACAAGGCAGGGTGGAGGAGGAAGCGAAAGACCCAGGATCTGGAGGAGGGCGCTCTCTTGGTTCTGGGACACTGGACACAGGAGGTAGACTGAGCAGAGTTCTCCAGAGAACACTGCCAGACTGTGCCATACCTTTGCCAGACCCTACAACCTTTCCCTTCATTTGTAAGTTACCCCACAAAATAAACCTCCCTTTTAACTACGTGGAGTGGCCTTAATAATTTCACCAATACAGTTTTTTTTCCCCTCCATTTTCATGACTAGATTTGCTATATTTAGTGCAAGCTGTAGGTGGAAGTTCTTCTGCACCCATACTTCTACTTTGGGGGAGACAGGGGTACTGCCAGGAACTGGCATGTCTCTTATTGAGTGTTAGATCAGTAGATGCCATAAGAGAGAACAGGCATGTGCTGAAAATGAGACGCTTAGCCTTTCTGGTTGACAACATAGGAGCAGTGATGGCATGTCCACCATGTTATATTATATATTATATATTATATATTATAATGCTTTATGCAGGGATTGGGCAGATGGCCCTTTCAGGGGAGGAGCCACCACAACCACCAGGAATGTGGAACTGGACTTTTTGATGATTTTTCTGAGAAGGTAGGGTTTGAAGAGGCAGGAATGAGCTTTTCTCAACTGAAGTTCCAACTGAACAGTATGCCCATGTGGAGTTGATATGTTCTTGTTAGTTAAGGTGTGTCACTGTAGGTGGGGTTTGAGGTTTCAAATGTCCACACCAAAGCAAATATTTTTTTTCTGTCTGCCTGTGTCTCATGATGTAAGTCTCAGTGACTAGCATGCCCATCATGATGCTACCATTCATGATCATGGACTAACCCTTTGTCACTACAATCAAGCCACATATTAAAAGATTTCCATTATGAGTTTCCTTGGTAATAATGTTTCTTCCACACAATAGAACAGTCACTAAGATAGTTTGCATGTGTAATATTTTGAAATATTCTCTCTGTGATCATGTCCTGTAATGTTAAGACTGAATGAAAGACTCATGCACTGTCTTGACAAAACACACAGACTGTGGCATGGTTATGACTGATGACTCTTGTAGGTCCATAGTGAATAAGAGCAACAATAGAGGCATAAATTAATGAAACCTGTATGGTTTTGGAAGAAAGACAGGACTAGATAGTTTCAGATGGCAGTCCTGTGCTGAAACAGAGGCAGTAATTATCATGGAGCTTAGGGCCATTAAAGAGAAGGCACCTGCTCTTCTTTGGAAATATAAGAAAAGGTGTTGCAGGGATAGTGTACCACCCAGAAAAGTATTTAAATAAGGAAGGATAAGGCAACAAGATTCCTACCCCCAGAAACCAACTACATAAAGAACTTGCTGCTGCTCTGCTTCAATGGGGTAGAATCAATCCAAAGATAGAACACCATGTAGATGTACCATCTATGTGTCACATTTTCTTAAAACAGGAAAGATGAAATATTTAAAGTCCATGGATTCTTCCTCTGTGCCTCAGTTCAACACTATTGTGGCTATCTGTTTGACAGAATCAAGGCCCCAGTGAGTAGACTGTGATAGTTCATTGTATGAAAAGTGTGAAAATGAAAACTGGGTTGCAATTTGAGCCCACTAGATGTTGAGATATGCAAGCATTACAACAGCTATAATGAATAGATGAATTAAGGTAGTTGAAGTTGCCAGATGGAGATGTGTATTTAGGTAGAGTTTCTTTTTGGGACCACCATCTTCAAAATAGACACTCAGGGAGGCTTAATATTAATTATAAATCTTTGGCCAATAGCTCAGTCTTGGTATTAGCTAACTGTTACAACTTAAATTCACACATTTATATTAATCTACATTCTACCAGGTAGCATTACCTCTCTTTCATCTTGTACCTCCTGCTTCTCTTCTGTACCTGGCTGGCAGCTTCTGTGACTCCACCCATCTTTTTTCAGTGTTGTCTCTGCTGCCTCAAAAATTCTGCCTAGCCATCAATCAGCTATTTTCTTATTATTTTATTAGTGATGAGAGAAATACATATTTTACAGCATATAAAGGATGGTTGCACAGCATTTCCCCCCTTTGTATAATTAAAAAGGAAGGATTTACCTTTAACATAGTAAAATTATGTACAAGAAAAGAGTTATCAAGTAAGAATTACACTTACAATATCCAGGCCATTTGTATTTTGCAAAATTATATAAAATAATCTATTATTTATCTTTATGAGTCTAGAGGTTTATACATGTTACACTTTATCATAATTAAGAAAAAGTTTAACTATGGCTAGCTAGTCTTCAACTTCACCAAAGACTCCAGAAGGGTGAAATGTTATATAGGGATATCTGGCTGTCTGAACAGTCACCCAGAGTTCTTCTGTAACATTGGGGAATCCACTTTTTGGTTTATGGGCATAGTATATCTGACAGACTTTTTAAAGAAGCATGGAATTTTGAAGGACTGTCCTACCTTATCTTGGCAAAGTTCAACAGTCTGTTTTTGCAACTTGGTTGTCCATTTTGGACAGTATACTGTCAGCAATTGTGGCAAGGGAAGTTTCTTTGCACAAATGGCTAGCTTTTGCCATAAAGAAAGCAAACTACATGCAGAGGTTCTTTGATGACCATCATCTTCTTTTGAAGTAAGTTGGTGCTGTCAGGAGCAGACATGTCTCACTATCATGAAAATCCTTATGTTATTAAACATATTAAATGCCATATTCTATATGTCTCAGAAGTGTTTGAAGACCATCTGTCTACATAAATATATCTGTAAATGACCTTTAAATCATACCTAGCATGAGTATGTTTGACTGTTACAGATGACTATTAATCTGGTTTTTTAATTACACATTAGTTTTAAATGAGACGCAAACAAGATTAGAACTACACTTTCAATAAAACAAAATTAACTTTAAATTTGTATCAGTAAACCAAAATCTATACCAATGTAAAATATTTTTAGATTAATGGCTGTTTTTTGGATTAAAGTAGATTCAATAATGTAACATGAATTGCTAAATGGTCTTATTAACAAAAAAAAAAAAAACCCAAAGCTAGATATTGGGGTAAAACTGAAAGATCAGAGAGGCAGAGTAGCAAGCCACTAGTTCCTACCCCTATGAAATCATCTGTCCAAAGGGAGTGAGCTCCTCTCTCTACCTCACCTTATCATTTCTTCTCTCCACCCAGCTCTATTACTTTCTATCTGTTGATACAGACCTTCAGACCTCTATGGTTAACTAGTGGCTAGCTCCTCCTTCTGATTTTCAGGCAAGCTTTATTTGTTAGAGCACAAATAAAATATCACAACAGAGTAACGTATCCTTTTATCTCATCATTTCTAGATTATATTCCCATTTTTCCTTTAGAGAGAGATCTTTGAATTCAACTCATGTTTAGCATTTTTCCTATTACCAATAAGAACTTGCATCCTCTTAAATAATAACAAACATCCATATCCCATGTTTTGGAATGTGGGCATCATTCTCTAGACTACTTCCTATTGTTTGGAGATGCTGGTATATTTGGACCCTGAGAATATTCAGGATAATGGTTAAGTCTTGGCTCTAGTAGTCTGTGGGGCTTCATCTTCTCAGTCAGCAGTCTTGAAGCTGTTTTGAATGTAGAATTCTGATGAGACTGTAACAGAGGCATTCTGAGATGCTGGACCACCCAGGTCATCCATTTGCATTGGTGTTTGGTCCCCTTGTTCAGAAAATAAATAAACTTTTAAAGGTAACATACATTACAAGTTTGGAATATGTGACATGCACAAGTCAGTTGAAGATTTTTGGTTTTATGTTTGAGCAGGTAAAATATATTACATGTTTGCTAGGTTCTTTTTAATGTTTATTTACGTTTGTAGTCAGAATTTTCAGGGAGTGTTCCTCAATCAAACCTGATCATCTTTATCATGGAATGAGTCCACAACCTCTCATATCCCATGGAAATAAAAGCATAACCTCTCTCCCAGAGTAACATAAGTTTTGACTTCCATTTTGAAGTCAAGATATTTTAAGTATGTATAGGTTGGTTGAATCTAGCAGTTTTTAATCCACCAGTTAATCCAATATGTCTTAGAACTATCATTCCTTTACTAGCAGTCAGAAAATCTAGAGACAACACAATAAAAAGCACAATCCAGATTCTGTGTATTTTCCATTTTTATGTGGCTTTTTTCTTTTATATCACTTTACTCCCTTTTTAAGGAATTTATTATCTAAAAACTAATATATATATATATATACTATACCATTTCTTTTTTCTCTCCCAAGCCTATGTACATTTTTAACCACACTGAGGTTTCTGCTCCATTTAGGTTTCTATCTTAACTTCCTTCAATGATGAACTGCTAGCAGTATGAATGTGTAAGCCAAATTAACACTTTCCTTCCCAGTTTGCTTTTTGGTCATGGTGTTTCATTGATAAAATTCTAACTATAACATTCTGTCTCAAAAATCCAAACAAAAAAGTGTTTGGACAGATGGTTTAGCAATTAAGCTCACTTGCTGTTCTTCTAGAAGACACAGTTTCAATTCCCATCACCCAGATGGAAGTTCACAACTGTCTATAAGTCCTGTTCCAGGCTATCCAACATCTTCACACAGACATATATACAAAATAAAAATAAATTATGCATGTAAAATAAAAAAAATTATTTAACAAAAAACATATCACATTATGGAACTGTTCCCAACATAATACGAACTCATCTCTACTCTGATAAATCTTTTGTTGTCTTCATTCTCTTCAAGAGAATTATGTTCACAATGACAATGAGAAATAATGTGCAGAGTCCATTTATACATGGATAGATATCCATTCAATCCGTCAATGACAAAAAAATTAGAAATATCACCACATCCAAGTGCTAGAAGACAGAAAGAGTAATGGCATGTCTTCATTTTCTGCACTATAATGACATATTTTGGTCTTGACCATTTGACTCCATAGTACTGATACTGTTGGATAACCAAGTTGGTTCTCAGCACCCACATCAGATTGCTCTTAATGCATTGTGTTAGAGATCTGATGCACTCTTCTGACTTCCTTGGGCACCAGATATACTAATGGTACAAAGACAGATGTGTTTATGTATGACTCCATATTTATAAAAGAGAATTCGTCATGTGTATGTTTTTTTAGTAAAAAAATTAAATAAATTTAATTTAGCTGTAATTAGTATTTTCAGTGCAGCTTTGGCAAAATCAAAATGTCTAACACTGAATTATGCACTAACCAATCCATTTAAACTCTAGAAGAAGAGATGGCATTGAACTATCCTTGCATACTATCTTGAGAGGTGAAAAATAAATACAGATATTTTAATCCAGACCAAAGAAGCATTTTTGCATCCTCTGGACTCTTTGTTTTCTTTAAACATATTTATCCCATTAAACTGTCACCTATAAATATTATAGCACAAAAGGATAAAACTTTGGAATGGATTTATTTCTACATAAAGGCCAGAAAATATTAACTGGTGAATGGTAGGCTGTTGCAACTGCCTCGAGCAGCAAGGATGATGCAACACTGGAGCTCTTCTTTAAGCAGTTTATTCAGGACCTTGTTAGTAGTGATGTCTCTCCCCGGGCAAGCCTCTCCCAGCCCTTAAGTAGGTCTGGGCTACCAACCCCAGACAGCCACGTGGGCACTATCCATAGGTCCACACATATGCAAGCAGCACACAAATCCAGCCATAGCCAAATAAGGAGCTGTTTACCACAAAGAGTACTTGCCATCGGGAAGGCAGAGGGTGGAAGCCAGCACCATCTTTAAGGTGCAGCTACACGCAGCTCTTTACAGTTCCCCCTTTTTGTTTTGCAGAGCAACAGGCAAGAGTAGAGGTCTGATCTCTGCTAAAATGGATCATGTACTAATGTTTGTCCAGGCGTCGTCCACCCAGAGAACACTAGACCCGTCCGATACCCTTTTCACAGAGGTGGGAGTTAGGGTACCAACCCACATGCAATCAGACTTGCTCTTCTTGAGGTCAGCGTATCTTAGCCTCAAGTGCAGTGCACAGGCCTTGCATCCTGTGCCTAAATATCTTTTAAAGTAGCCAGCCAGGCTTGGGGGGACTGTCCTGCTTCAATGGCCATAAAGGCTTGGATAATCATGGCCACATGGCGACGCTGTGAGATCCTAATGTGACAAATGCACCACAAGCATACTAGGGAGGTGAGCACCAGTAAGCCTACTAGGGCTCCTATTCCCGCCCACTCCTTCAGGTGACCCATGGCTGTAGCAATCCAGGAAGATAATCCCTCCGCCAGTCTGGTGTCCATTCGGGTCAAATTCACCGTGACAATAGCCACCCTCAGCTGGTCCATCAGGTTATCAAACTCTCCAGTCCAATTGCCTAAAAGATAACTAGACAACCTTTTAGATAAATCTGCAGCATGGGTAAAATTATTATATTGGACACTAGTCACACATAACCCTTCATACTTCCATTGGCAGCCAAGTTGGGCAATCTGCCAGAGGGTATCAATTTGCTCTTGAACCAGGTCAATTCTCTGGTTGACCACCATCAATACTCCTCGTATTTGAGCATTGATGCCCTTTTGCACATCCAGAGCATGTGCCACATTGGCAGAAAGATTATTCAAGGTCTGTGCCGTCTGTACAGTATGACTCATGGCAATGGCGGCTGTAGTGGCTCCAACAGCCGCCAAGGAAATAGCTGTAACAATGGTGGCAGTAATGCCAAAATCTCTTTTTTGTCTAAATATGGTCATAGCATTAGGAGCATCAACTGGCATAGGCACCAAGCGAGGCATAGGGGTAATTATGGCATAATCATATTTAGAAGCATTCTAGCATTGAGTATAAAAACAGGTATTATTATGGCAAGATACATGCCTCCCTTTGCTCACTATAAACAAGAATGGAGGATACACACAAACTGGAGTAGGATTATAGGTAATATTAGCCAGTGGCTCAACTCCGTCATACGCACAGCCTCTATCAGTTCTGGCAGTGATGTCTGTGGATACCGGGCTAGGCACAGAATCCCAGGAGCCCCAAGGCTTGGAGCTACTCCATGAAAACTGACTAATCCCATGCACTCCCACAGCAATCATAACTAGGGGCTCTAAATTCATGCAACTTCCATTAATGCCACACAATAGCCAATTATCAAAAGGATTAGAAATATGAAACTAAGAGGGATTTTGCTCACTATAATTACTACCTGCAAGAGTCTGATTAAAGTCTGTGCTTATTCCAGGAGAAAAAGTGAAACTCTTCCCTTGATTGGCCCAGATCACAGTACGAGACTGACAACCTGTCCAGGGCCAGACGTTCCCTCCATCTTGACCCCAACAAAAGGGGGCCCATTTTGGTTGACTAGGTGTATCATTTCCCAACACTTTAGAAGGCCATCATCCAGACACCCAAGAGGCATTGGCTGAAAAACAAGGGCCTGGTCCAGGCAAATCAAACCATCCAGCTGTCTGATTATATATCAAAACACATGGGGAAACATTTGATCTGTTTCTGACAATTTGGAAACAAAGAGTTCCGTTTAAATCAAAAGACCTATTTTCTCCTATAGGGGCTTCCTCTGGGTCCATGGGGAGGTATGGAACATCCATACTTTTATTACTACTGAATAGCCATGGGAATAATATTGCATCATGACAGACTGGCATTGGTCTCGGGAACACTGACAGTATCCCCCATCTTAGGTCCGTCATTCCCAGCCGATTCATCATTAGCGCGAACAGGGAGATCACTGTCTGCACAGACATGTTCTTCTTGGCAATGGACTCTTCTCACGAGGCACTCAGGAACCCACACTGGGTCTTGCTGATCCTGTGGGAAAACACAAACAGAACCTCGTGCCTATGTCAGCACGGGATCAGGTCCATGCCAAACACCTGTCAAGGCATCTTTCCATTTCACCATTCCTTTAGAAGGACTGTGCTGACCATGATGCCTGTCTTCAGCAGAACAATTGGAAGCATCCAAATTCAAAAAATTCAGAGTAAATAATGCAAGAGAGAGTCTGTCCTTAGGGGTACGGCCATAGCCTATTCCCCCTTTTTGTTTTTGAAGCAATTCCTTCAAGGAGCAATGAGCACGCTCCACAATGCCTTGACCTTGTGGATTATATGGTAGGCCATGTACAAGTTGCACATTCATCTGTTGACAGAAGGAAGCGAACTTCTGTCCGGTATATGGAAGACCATTGTCTGTTTTTAACTGTTGAGGCTTACCCCATGCTGCCCAAGCTTCTAAGCAATGAGCAATAACATGAGAGGCTTTCTCTCCTGCCATTGGGGTGGCGTGAATGATTCCAGAGCAGGTATCAACAGATACATGTACGTATTTGACACGTCCAAATTCAGAGATGTGTGTAACATCCATTTGCCATATTTTTAGGGGGAGCAGACCACGAGGGTTAACTCCTAATCTAGAAGGATGATGAAAAATGACACATTGGGGACAATCTAGTACCACCTTTCATGCATCAGCACGTGAGATAGAAAACTTTTGTTGTAATGTCCTTGCATTAACATGAAATTCTTTGTGGAAAGCATGTGCTCGTTGTATGGCAGAAGCCACAAACATCCATTCCTGTCTAGTACACTGGTCCACTATGTCATTGCCTTTAGCCAATGGACCTGGCAGACTGGTATGTGCTCGGATGTGTTGCACAAAAAAGGGATTCTTACGTTGCCAGATCAGTTTCTGTAATTGGCCAAACAATGAGCTAACAGGGCTAGAAGATTTGATGGGCCCTGCACATTCAAGGCTTTTCAAGGCATTAACAACATAACTAGAATCTGACACTAAATTAAATGCAAATGGACAAGCCTTAAAAACTTCAAGAACTATTGTAAGCTCCACCTGTTGGGGTGCACCTGGCAAGAACTGATGCTTTACTGGTTCAGTAGAATCCACCATATAAGCACCACAGCCTGTCTTAGACCCATCTGTAAATATAACACTGGCTCCTGGAATGGGCTGGGAAGCAGTTACCTTAGGGAAAACTACAGGATGTTCTTTAAAGAAAGTTAATAGTGGATGTTTAGGATAATGGCAATCTATGTGTCCTGGATAGGTACAACACAGTATTGCCCAATCATCTATGGCAGCACATAATATCTTGACTTGAGTAGAATCATAAGGAACAACTAGCGTTTGTGGTGATGTTCCAAAATATTGTAAACACTGCTGAATATCCTGCTGTGCAAGTAATGCTACAGCAGTAGGATAATACTCAATTGATTTTGCAGGTGAGATTTTAGCATAAATCCATAATAAGGGTCCTTTTTGCCATAAAATCCCCATAGGTTGTAATTGGGTAGACAGAATGCACAGGGTAATATCATCATTATTTTGCACTCTTTGAAGAAAAGCCCTTTGTAACCTATCCTCTAATTTTGTTAAGGCTTCTCAGGCTTCATTGGTTAGTTACCTTGGTGAATCCAAGGCTGCATCTCCAATTAGAATATCATATAATGGTTTTAATTCATAATTGGCCATTCCTAAACTTCCTTTTATCCAATTTATATCTGAATAATTTCTGAAAATCATTCAATGTGCAAAGATGATCCTTCCTTAATTCTACCTTTTGTGGCATGATATGATAATTAGTTATTTTAGAGCCAAGATAATTGACAACTTTGCTCTGTTGCACCTTCTCAGGGGCGATACAGAGTCCCTTTTGCTTTAGCAGTTCCACAAGTGAGCTATATGCTGCTTGAAGAATGCTCTCCTCCTTAGCTGCTAACAGTATATCATCCATATAATGGAGGCATCTCAGGCCAGGAAAACGTGCTCTCAAGGGTTCTAAAGCAGTTGCTACAAACAGTTGACACATAGTAGGACTATTGGCAATGCCTTGTGGCAATACAACCCATTGATATCTTTTATCAGGTTCCTCACCATTAATGGATGGTAAAGTGAAAGTGAATCTCTCACTGTCTTTGCTATTCAGCAGAATGGAAAAGAAGCAGTCCTTAATATCTACCACAATAATAGGCCAATTTTTAGGCAAGGCTGACAGCAATGGAAGACCACATTGTATGGGTCCCATAATTCTCATTTGCTCATTTATAGCTCTAAGATCATGTAACAATCTCCATTTTCCTGATTTCTTCTTGATGACAAATATGGGTGTATTCCAGGAAGAAAGGGAGGGTTTAATGTGCCCTTCCTCCAATTGCTCTTTCACTAATTGATATGCAGCATGTAATTTCTCGGAGGAAAGTGGCCACTGAGGAACCCAGACTGGCTCCTCCGTTATCCAGGATATGGGAATACCCTCCTCAGCGGCCCCTAGGAAAAACCCAATCCTTGTTTGGGTTTCCTAGGTACTACTTGTATCGGCTCCTTTCTGCCTTGTAAAAATTTTCCCAAGCCAAAATTAGGATGACACCCCATATTTTTCATGATATTTTTAGATTCTTTGGAATATTCATTACTCAATTGAAAGCCCATGGATTTCATAAGATCCCTCCCCCCAAAGGGACACTGGAAGTTCAAGAACATAGGGTTGCATAATGCCATAGTGACCTTCTGAATCTTGCCAATTCAACAAATTTGCACTAATATTAGGAGCACTAGCATAACCCGATCCCTGCAATGTTTGTGAGGAAGCCTGTATAGGCCAACCTCGAGGCCAATCTTTGCTAGCTATGATACTGCAATCTGCCCCAGTATCCACAAGTCCCATTATCTTGGTGCCATTAATGGTTAACTGTAATGTGGGTCCTCTGATCTAAGTCTAAAGATAAAAATGTTAAATCTGTGCCTGAGGATCCGAATCCGTTACTTCCTCTTTCTTTGTCATAGGCTGGGTGAGAATCATGTAAGCTGGGTAACAGGATAAGTTGTGCAATTCTGTCTCCCAGGGAAATGGCAGTGATTCCTTTTGGTGATTCAACCATGATTTTAACTATACCTGTATAATCTGAGTCAATATCCCAGGATGGATTCGCAATCCCCTTAATGTTGTAGATGATCTCCCTATTAACAATTCCACTGTCCCAGGGTCAAGGGGGCCTTGAAAATCAGACTCTACTACTTACACCCCCCATTTGTGGGGTTAATATGAGTCTGGTGGTGGCATGGAGGTCCAATCCTGCTGAACCTGCAGTGGCTCACCTTGGTGTTTGGGATGTCTGAGGGTCGGCCACTGCTCTTGATTCCCTTCCTGTCTCTGATCCTCCATTGCCCCATATATTTGTGGGCCCTGAGGCCGGGGGCCCCGCTGTCCATTTTTTGGAGGAGTATTATTCCTCAGAGGCTGTCCATTAATGTCTTTGATTGGCCTGCATTCACTCGCCCAATGTTTTCCTTTCTTACACTTAGGACACAGTCCTGGGACAGGGCGTTGGTCACTCCCTGGTCTCTGGTTACTTCCCCCTTGATTACTTCCTCCTTGGGGGCAGCTATGTCTCATATGCCCCATTTTACCACATCGGAAGCAAGTCCCAGTGCTGCCTGCCCTCTTCTGACTAATTTGTAAAACTGCAGCAGCCAGCCCAGCATTGGTTAATGGTCCCCCTAATTCCCTGCACACTTTCATCCAAACCTCCAATCCTTTAGTTTTGTAAGGTGTAATGGTAGCTCTACATTCCTTAGTGCACTGCTCATAAACCAACTGCTTAATTAGTGGCATGGCTGTATCAGGATCACCAAATATCTTTCCAGCTGCATCCACTAGGCAAGCTACGAAGTCTGAGGAGGGTTCCATGGGTCCTTGGACAATTTTAGTGAGATTACCACTAACTTCTCCTCTATTGGGTAATGCCTTCCAAGCTCTGGTAGCAATGTTGTTAATTTGCTCATAAACCTGGATAGGATACCCATTTTGCTGATTTGCAAATCTACCTTGTCCAAGCAACATATCCATATCCCAAGCAGCTTGGCTTCCACCAGCAGCCCTGTTAGCTGTAGCCTGTTCACTAGCGAACTCTATCAGAAAGGCTTTCCAATCTAATACTGACCAGAACTTAAACAGGCTTGTGCAAGGTTCATCCAGTCTGATGGAGTCATAGCATATCTATGCAGAGCTTCCAACTGAGCTACTGTAAAGGAAGCTGTAATACCATATGTCCGGACAGATTCTGCTAATGATTTAATAATCTTGAAATCTAGAGGTTCATGATATCTCTGATTCTGAGGATTCTGAAATACTTGGAATGCAACTTGCATTTCTGTTCTAACTTCTGTCCATACTCTAAGATTAAAAGACACTCCGCCCTCTGCCCCCATTGCTCCAGGATACGGAGGGGGAGCAGAAGGGACCACGCTCTCATGGCCCTTTTCTAACTGTTTGGATCCTCTTCTCTCTTTTCTTTTCTTTCTAACCTTCACTCGTTGCAATGACTCACAAACGGATTCAACATCCTCATCATCCAAGACAGAGTCAGAGAGATCGGAAGCACACGAGTCTTCCAACTCAGAAAGGCTAGGATATAATCTTGTATATTTTTTCTCATCTGTTGCCTCTTTATTTTTTATTTGCCCTGCCTTTTCAGGTACTGCTTTCTCTGAGGTTGCCTTTTCAGCTCTTTCTTCCTGCAGTATTTCCAGAGCAGTTTGGCCATTCTCAACTGCCTCACTGCATCTCTAATCTTCTAAACACCCTCTTATTAATTTCCAGACTGGTCTAACCCCATGCTTAAGTGTGCCTTGCTCTGCGGCGAAGTCTAGGTCTCTTCCCAATTTCTCCCAGGAAGACACTGTAAGACTTCCCGAAATTGCAAACTAGGAGCAACAACATCACACTCTTCCAGAAACCTTTCTAGGGTGCTTTTCCTTATCTTCAATTTCTTAGAGAGAAGCAGCTCATTAAGAGCCAGAAAAATTGGGTGCGAAGAGGAAACGTCCATCTTGGTATATCCTTTCTTCCTCAATTTGAGAGGTTTCTTGGAGCCTTTACCGAACAGCCCCAGCCTTCCGGTTTCACTTCCTTATTTTGTTTTTCTGATTACCCGTCCGCTATGGTCGCGGCTCTACTGTCCCGCTCCCCCTTTATCTACAGGTGAGAGCAAAAAATGCGCTTTTGTCACGGATCCCCAATTTACCTGAGGACTTACTGGTATACCCCCTGACTGGAGAAAGTTCTGAGCCCCACGGAGAGACGTGGTAGTTCCCCGTACGGGCCACCACTTGTTGTGACTGCCTCGACCAGCAAGGGTGACGCAACACCGGAGCTCTTCTTTAAGCAGTTTATTCAGGACCTTGTTAGTAGTGATGTCTCTCCCCGGGCAAGCCTCTCCCAGCCCTTAAGTAGGTCTGGGCTACCAACCCCAGACAGCCATGTGGGCACTATCCATAGGTCCACACATATGCAAGCGGCACACAAATCCAGCCATAGCCAAATAAGGAGCTGTTTACCACAAAGAGTACTTGCCGTCAAGAAGGCAGAGGGAGGAAGCCAGCGCCATCTTTAAGGTGCGGCTACACGCAGCTCTCTACAGTAGGTTTACTCAGGCTGACAGGTATTCCTAAAGATTGGCCTTCAATAGTTTTGAATTTAAAAGAGTGCTATTAATGTATATGTATTCATCCTGATAATGTGTTTTTTACCTTTTCTGTTCCCTCACTTAATCATAAAGTACCTCTGCTTGAATATCAATGGGCTGTATTTTCCGGAAGCATGAAAGTCCCCTACAAGTTGTCAATACTATATAGGAAAGGTTTCAGAGCTGGTAAAGCAGGCCTTCCCTTAGTCTTATATTATTCAATATATAGATTATGTCCTATTGGTCTGCTCCAAAGAAGAAGAGTTACAATTCATGTATGATATCAGTCAAGATATGCAAAAACAAAACAAAACAAAACAAAACAAAACAAAAACAAAAAAAATGGACTTTTGTACCAAAATGGTACAAAGATCAGACACTGCAGTATTTAGGAAAACTGCTAACTATAACAACTGTTAAACCACACAAACACAAAAATGTCCACAAGACAAGACAACTTAAAAACACTTATGACTTTCAGAAATTGTTAAAGGGTATTAATTGGCTATATATGCCATTAGGAGGAGGACCTAATGATGCACTAGGTGTTCTATTTAAACCTATAGAATGAGAACCAATGTTGGATAATCCTTAAATATTACCTCCAAAGGCAAAGTAAGAACTACAGCTTTTTGAGTTCAGACTAAAAGAGGCATTTATGTTTCTTGAGGATCCTTGGCTCTCTTTAAACTTATTTTCCTCACTAAGTTGTCTCATATACTTAGTATAGCAAAGAGAGTAAATCCTTAGAATGGATTTATTTATACTATAATAGTTTAAAAATACTACCGGCTCCTTGCTCAATTAGTAGATCAGAGAGGACCTGATATCCACAATTATATGGATTTGGTTGTTGCTGTATTATATTATTCTTGTCTAACAATCAGTGTTTAGGTATGTTAGAGAATTATGTGGACTTTCCAATCACTTGCAGATTAGTATGGAAAGTTAGGAAATCATTATCCTGCTGGCAAGATATGGGTTTTCTCATAGGATCTGAATTTGTGATAACAAAAATTGTCCATCCTCCTCCCATTACAGGCAGAAACTTATTTTATTGGTGGTTCATCTAATGATTTATAAGGATTAATAGTTCAGATATTCATTAATCTATTAATACTTCTTTTTCCTGACCTCAAGAGATGGAACTAGCTGTTTTTATTCATGTGTATAGTAAATTTATAAACCTTTAATTATTGTTTCAGATTTTGCTTATGTTTTAGGAATATTTAAAGCAATAGAAACTGCTTTAATTTTATCTATACTTCTTGCTGTGTTTCCTATTACTACAGGAACTAGTACATCTAATTAAAATCACCAGATTTCTTTTCTTTATTACTCATCCTTGCACATACTCTGGCCTGCCTGTTTTTATCACAGAAGGAAATAAGCAACCTGATGCATGAATCTGCCCTATTTTTACTTCTCCAGACCAGGAACATCAACACTCCTGCCAACATGCTCTATGTACAGTACCCCATACCACTTGAAGAATTGAGATACACTGTGAAAGAATGTGCTCTTCCTTTCTTTCAAAAGATAATGTTCCAGCTCAACATAAGGCAAAACCTTCCCCAGTTTCTGCTGCATCATTCTCACTCACCTCCTTCTCTGAGGGTCATCAATTTCTTAACCTTGTAGCCAACTAGCAGTTTTTGTTAAGTGCCACTTTTACCACTCCAGAGGTGGTGGGATCTGGGAAAATGGGGCTATAAAATAATGAGGACTAAAGTTTCATACAATAGCCAACTTTATTCAATGCTACAGACAATTTATACTCTGCAGGTTAAGAAAGGTCTCATGAGTAATGTTCTCAAAATTTAAGGTATATATATATATATATATATATATATATATATATATATATATATATATATATATATATAAAACCAGTCACTAGTGACAAAAACATGTTTTTTCCATACAGACATATAAAGGATAGTTCAAACATTTAATTCACTAACAAAACCAAGCAATAATGAGTAATCTGAAGTTAACTCACACCTATCTCTTAGAACTGGGAGGAGCACAAAATCATGTTTCAAAAACAATTTCATGTTTTGAAGAAACTGAAACCACAAGACTCTTGTCTTGATTTCTTGGAGTGGTAACATAAGCATATAGAATTCAAAATAACTCCTTTCAGTACCATGTTCTGACAACACATCTAAATTAAATTTATTTTTATTTTTAGGAGAAATATAACACATACATGAAGAAAGCTCTTTTGAAAAAATATGGAGTCGCTGGGCAGTGGTGGCACACGCCTTTAATCCCAGCACTCAGGAGGCAGAGAGCCAGGTGGATCTCTGTGAGTTCGAGGTCAGCGTGGTCTCCCAAGTGAGTTCCAGGAAATGTGCAAAGCTACACAGAGAAACACTGTCTTGAAAAACAAAAACAAAAACAAAATACAGAGTCATACATACAAACATATATATCTGTATTTGCAACACTTGAATACCTGGTGCTCAAGGAATCCCAAAGAATGCTTCATATCTCTTGGACTAAGATTCACAGGTACTTCTGAGCCATCTGAAGTGGGTGTTAGAAACCAAATGGGTACTTAACAACAGCTTTACTACTGAGTCAACCCCCCAACTCTTAAATATGTCATAATGTAGAACATAAAGATGTGCCATTACTCTTTCTGTCTTCTATCACTTGGAGAGGGTGAAATTCCACATTATATCATCATTGAAGGATTGAATGTAATTCTGTCCCTCTATGAATGGACTGCACACTTTCCTTTTTATTGTAATTGGAAACTGTTCTCTTGATGTGAATGAAGACAGCAAAAGATTTAGTTGAGTAGAGATGAGTCCAGATTGTGTTCAGGAAATTTCCATAATGTGAAGTATTCTCTTCTTTCTAATAATTTAGTAGTTTTACTTGTATAGGTGTTTTATATGTATGTATGTATGTATTTGTGTGTGTGTGTGTGTGTGTGTGTGTGTGTGTGTGTGTGTGTGTGTGTTGGATACCCTGGAAAAGGACTTACAGATAGTTGTTAACTTCTATGTTGGTGCTGGGAATTGAAACTGTGTCCTTTGGAAGAACAGCAAGTGTGCTTAATTGCTGAGCTATCTTCCATAATTCATTGTTTGGATTTTTTCTGATAGGATATCTTAGTTAGAATTTTAGAAATGAAACACCATGAACAGAAAGCAAGCTGGGGAGAAAAGGGTTTATTTAGCTCACACACCCATATTGCTGTTCATTACTGAAGGAAGTCAGGACAGAACATAAATAGGGCAGGAATCTGGAGGCATGAGTTGATGCAGAGGCCATGAAGGGGTCCTGCTTACTGGCTTACTCCCCATGGCTTCCTCATTCTGCTTTCTTATAGATCTTAGGATCGTTTCCCACCAATTATTAATTTAAAAATGCCTTACAACTGGATCTTATGGATGCATTTTCTCAACTGAGGTTCCCTCATTTCAGATAACTCTAGTTGGTATGTGAAGTTGACATAAGACTACAATTGAGCGCTTATTTTACTTGACACACAAACAAACACATCACTACTGAGCTAAAACCTTGTATTTCTTACTTATTCACAAGCTCTCAAATTAAAATAACTTTATGAAAGTCCCACAATCTTTACAAATTCTAACACATTAAAACTTTCCTTATTAATGTCCACTTTCACTAAAAATCCAAAATGTCTTTTAAAAGCTCAAAGTCTTCCAGGTACAGCTTACGTAAAAGCCAAAAATAATTTAAACTCTTTCTTCTTTCAAGAGGGAGGAAGCAGAGCTGTCACAATCTGAAAAAAGCAAAACACAAACTTTGATAGTATAAATAACTCAATATCTGATGACTGGGATCCACTCACAATTGCAGGGCTTCTCAAAAGGATTGGGTCACTTCTCTGGCTCTGCCCTCTGAACAACACCCAACCTCTCTTCTAGGCTTTTACTGATTCTGCTTCATCATTGTTGATTGTTTTTGGTGTACACCCCATGGTCCTGGCATCACCAAAATGTCTGTGAAGATGACATTTCCGTGCAAATTTTTTTTTACCATATGATTATATTCATAGGTTTCTCTCCAATATGACTTCTTTCATGCCTTTGAAGATTATGAAAAAATAGAAGAAGAAGAAAAAAAAGGCTCTTTCTGATATAAGAAATTGAGGATAGCTAAAACTCTGAGCTTTCTGCCTGTCAGCTCTTTCACAGATCTGCCCGCCAGCACAGAGCAGTGGCATCTGAATTACTGAGAATCAACAGGTGGCCTCATTGCTGCAGTCTGAACAAGCACAGCAAGCCCAGAGCTTAGAATTGTGTTGTCTGTTTGCTTAACTTTGGCTTAAATGTTTTTTATTTTTCTCTCAGACCAGAAATAATTCACTATTAAAGATCCTTTCATGGGAAATGTTTTCTGTTTCTCCCCAATGGTGGGAATAACTCATTATTAGTAGTACCTTCATGGGAGAAAGTTTAAACAGATCCAACTTCTGGTAAAGAATGGTTGCTGTCAGGACATGGAATGCTAAGTTGATGCTGTTTAAATTTCTAGAGATATTAACTATTCATTGTATAGAGGATGTTCTCTTCTTTTGATTGTCTAATACATGTTTGGTTTTCATTGTAGATTAAATAAAGGAACAGGATTTATAATTTTAAACCATACATTGGGTATGCTTTCATCTGTTTATCATTGAGAATGTGGCTTTACTCTTTAAGTTGCTTTCTAGAAATTCTTGGTTAAATTCTTTAAAATGAAACATCTGAAACACATTGTGGTGTTAACTTATTAAATAATATGGTTACTAGAATAAAAACTCAAAGAAAATAATCTCTTACTGATAAAGAGCTTACAAAATTATTTTTCCACTTAATAAAATACAGGTAGATGGTTTGATCTACACTGTTGATAATTGGCAAGTTGCATTAATGTTTTACTTGGGATTTATAAAAAAGGATTCTCTTTTTAAGATTTTAAAAATTCTCCAGAGTATTGCCTAAAGCTACCTCTTAAAATCCTGTAGACATTATCTTTAATGCTTTTATAGATGGTGTATGTAAAAACGACCATGGAAATAGAAGCTGGTGATAGAATTGCTCAATTATTGCTGCTTCCATATCTTAAGGACCAAGTGACACCTGTATTTAGAACTAGAGGCTTTGGAAGAATATGAGGGAAAAAAAAGATGTTTTGGCAAACAGTTATCAATGATAAATGGCCTAAATTAAAATTAAATGGGGAGGAGATTGAAGGATTATTGGATTCTGATACTGATGTATCTATAATTTTACAAGAATCTTTGGCATCCAAACTGGCCTTTATAAGAAGTTTTCACTCAATTTGTAGGTATTTGAACCTTATCTCAACTAAAACAAGAGTGTAGAGTAGATTAAATGTATAGGGCCAGAAGTACTGGAAACAATATCAAGCCTTATGTGGCTGATATAGCCATGAATTTATTGGGGAGAAATTTGTTACAAACAATGGAGAGCTCAAATTAATATTCCTACAATTTCATAAACAGCTTGTAAATTGATGTTTAAAATGTGATATATTCCTGGAAACATAATCAGAAAGAATTATAAGGGAAGGTCACAGGCTATGCAGGTTTTACAAAGGCAAGATAGGACAGGAATTGGCTATCCAAATTTAGAGTAGGGGCCACTGCCAGTAACCCAACTACTCTGCCTTTAAAATGGCTAACAACAAAGCCTGTATGGGTACATCAGTGGCCTTTAACTAAAGAAAAATTGCAGGTACTTGAAGAACTTTTAAAAGAACAGTTAGATGCTAAGCACATTGAGGAAACTAATAGCCCTTTGAATCATCCTGTGTTGTAATAAAATAGAAATCTGGAAAATGGAGAATGTTGACTGATTTGAGAGCTATTAATAAGATAGTTTAGTCTATGGGATCTTTCCAGCCTGGAATCCCTTTACCTTCTTTATTACCTAAAGATTGGCCTATTATAATGATTAATTTGCAGGATTGTTTCTTTACTATTTCTTTACAAGAACAGGATAGAAAAAATTGTTTTTACAATTCCTACTAATAATAATGCTCAACTACTAAGGAAATATATCATTGGAATGTCCTCCCACAGGGAATGCTAAATAGCCCAACTTTATGTCAATGTGTTGTTAATCAACCACTGGAAATGGTACATAAACAATTTCCTTAGTTTATTATTTATCATTATATGGATGATATTTTATTGGCTGCTTCTGATACAGATACCTTAGAAGGAATGTTTAATGTAGTACAAAAAAATTTACCCTGTTGGGCATGACAAATTTCTCCTGGAAAAATACAAAGAAGAGATTCTCTTAGCTAGTTAGGCTATAAATTAAGTAAACAGAAAATTCAGCCACAAAAGTTACAGATTAGGATAGGTCAGTTGCATACTCTTAATGATTTTCAGAAATTATTGTTTGATATTAACTGTTGTGGCCTACAATTGGATTGTCTACTCCAGAATTGAGTAATTTGTTATTGCAAGGCAAATCAGATTTAAACAGTCCAATAAAGTTAAAAACTGAGGCTGAAAGGGAATTAGCCCAGGAAGAATGAAAATTACAAAATGCCTATATGGATAGATTAGACCTCACAAGGAGGTCCAATTTTACCTTAAAGTCATTCCCCTACTGGACTCATTATTCAGAGAGAGGATTATATTTTAGAATGTATTTTTTTAGCTCACAGAGTAAAAAATAAAAAAATAAAAACCTATATATAAAAAAAGTTTCTAAACTAATCATAAAAGGAAGATTAAGACTTCATCAATTGTCAGATATGGATCCAGCTAAGATTGTGGTACCTTATACCAATGCTGAAATTAGACAATTGTGGGAGATTAATCACAATTGGCAAGGAGTTTGATGCTGTGGGATGGTCTGTATGTCAAATGCGTCCTCTGATTGGTTAGTAAATAAAACACTGATTGGCCAGTAGCCAGGCAGGAAGTATAGGCGGGATAAGCACAGAAGAGAATTCTGGGAAGTGAAGGCTGGGGAAGAGAGCCGGCCAGCTGCCAGCATGACAATTGAGATTTAAGGTACAGGTAATCCATGAGCCATGTGGCAAAGCATAGATTAATAGAAATGGGCTAAATATAAGAGTAAGAGCTGGACAATGGTAGGCCTGAGCTAATGGCCAAGCAGTTTAAATAATATAAGTGTCTGTGTGTTTATTTTATAAGTGGGCCATCAGACCACAGGGCTTGGTGGGGCTGGAGAAAAGGTCTCCAGCTACAAATGGTGCCCAACGGCTCGAATTTCCACCTTAATCCTGAGAATATTTAATAACCAATTCAAAACAGAGCTAAAAAACAGCTTGTGTGTTTGACCAGCAGTATGGCAGGAATGAGGCATCTGCAAGTGGCACATTACGCTGCTGTGTGATGGATTTAGCCTTTGCTAGTAAAAAAAAAAAAAAAAAAAAAAGAGGTTTCTGGGATACACGCTGCTTTGATGAAAGCATAGAACCACTGTTTCTAAGAGTTGATGGTGCCTCCCAGAGCTGGCAGTAAACATACCGCCACCATATATTGGAAAGCTGAGGTGGGTGGAGCCACTAGCCAAAGCTGCTATTTTAGCCCTAGTAATGCTGCAGTTTAAAACAGTAGATTCACAATAAGACAGATTCAGAAAAAACAAGACTTTAAATGCTTTACAATGTGTGTAAAAATGTATGTAGGCTTGGAAGAGAGAAAAAAAGAAATATATACAGTTATATAAACAAATAGATAATTTTAAAAATAAAGTCATTAAAGAGACATTAAAGGTAGTATAAAAAATAAGCCATGTAAGGATGGATATTACACAGAGAATCTGGATTGTGTTATCTTTTGGATTTTTAACTGAAGAGAGATATTTGATTATAAACTAATATGTATATTTTAAAGGTATCTTGACTGTAAAATTTAGATATAAGGATATGTTGCTTTGGAAAAAGAGTCTCTACTTTTGTTTCCACAGAAAGCAGTAGGCTATGGATTTGTTCCAGATTAAGATACATCAGGTTTGACCACCCAAGACCACCTGAAAGGTCTCCAGTAACACCGTGGCTCAGATGATCCAACATCCAGAATAGTTTCGAGGCAACTGGCTCAAAAGATATAACCTCATAGACTACTCCATAATCCTAAAATTTTCTTTGTGTCCCCATAAGATATAGTGTCTCCCTCCAGCAGGAAGTAGTAAAAAAAAACAAAACAAAACAACAAAAAAAAAAAACCAACTATGCCCAAATTCCCAAATGTATCAAGCTGGCTTTGGAGATGGAATTGGCTCATTCCTTCTCTAAACCCAGACATATTGATTTAAAAAAAAAAAAAAAAGGTTAAGAGATTCTTGTGTCCCAAATCAGAAGAGCCCTCTGGTGTGGGACAGAGAAAAAACAATATTTTTATTTAAATCAGGTTGATTATAAATGCGATCTCTTTCTAAAGAAGAAAAAGGGATATGATATTTTTGTTTTGTTTTTCGAGATAGGGTTTCTCTGTGTAGCTTTGCGCCTGTCCTGGAACTCACTTTGGAGACCAGGCTGGCCTTGAACTCACAGAGATCCACCTGGCTCTGCCTCCCGAGGTGCTGGGATTAAAGGCGTGCACCACCACCGCCCGGCTTGAACTTACTTTTAAAGAGCAACAACTTGTTTCAAGTGTTTTACATTGCTATAGATTTTAGTCCATTGATACAAACTTAAAGTTAATTTTGTTATACTGCCTGTATATTTCTATTCTTATTTAAGGAATTATGTTTGTGCAGCTCATTTAAAATTGTAATGGATAATTAAAAATAGATTAATAATTAGTTGTCTATGATAATCATACTTGTAGCTATGTTAGTTAAGTCTTCTAGGTATACATAGATATATTTCAGATAGATAGGTAATCTTCAAATACTTCAAAGACCTATAGAATATGGCATTTAAAATATTTTAAAAATGTAGACTTTCTGGACAGTGAGACATGTCTGCTCCTGGCAGCACTGATTTACTTCAGAGAGGAGGATGGGCATCAAAGACACTCTATATAGAGTTTATCTTCACTTTGGCAAAATAGCCATTTGGGCAAGAAACTGTTCTTGCGTGGACTGCTTGACCAACTAGACATGCAGGACCCATAGGAAGATGACCACTGATCTTTGCTTGTCAAAATGGTCCTTCAGTTACCTGTTTCGCAGAGGAAACTGCCAGACATTCTACAGGACACAGAGAAAAGTGACTGAGAGACTCTAGCCCTGTGGGCTGAAGACAGATGCCCCAACTTTACAAAGGAACATTGGATGACTTGTCCAGGCTGCCAGCTGTCTCTGTCTACCCTGCAAGACTCCCCAAAGTTGCTTTCATCCTTCTCCCATTTCTTAGGTAATATTATATCCTTCTGAGGTTTTTGATGTAGTTGAAGCTAGATAGTTACATTTTTCCTTAGTTATGATAAAAGATAAGTTAGATATGAAACCTTAAACTCACAAATATAAGATAGATATCTTCTTTAATTTTGCCAAATAGACTAGTTATTACAAATAGACTAGATATTATAACAGTAATTCTTGCTTGATAATTGTTTTGTTATCTGTAATTTTACAATATGAAAGTTAAAACCTTCCTTTTTGAAAAAAAAAGAAGAAAAGGGGAAGTGCTGTGGGATGTTCTGTATGCCAAATGTGTCCTCTGATTGGTTAGTAAATAAAACACTGATTGGCCAGTAGCCAGGCAGGAAGTATAGGCAGGACAAGCAGAGAAGAGAATTCTGGGAAGTGAAGGCTGGGGAAGAGAGACTGGTCAGCTGCCGCCATAACAAGCAAGGTGTAAGGTACAGGTAATCCATGAGCCACGTGGCAAAGTATAGATTAATAGAAATGGGCTAAATATAAGAGTAAGAGCTAGACAATGGTAGGCCTGAGCTAATGGCCAAGCAGTTTAAATAATATAAGCGTCTGTGTGTTTATTTTCTAAGTGGGCTGTCAGACGACAGGGCTTGGTGGGGGCTGGAGAGAAGATCCCCAACTACAGTTTGTAGTAATTTCTTAGGCAAAATTAACAACAAATATCCAAAAAGTAAGAGAATTCAGTTTATAAAAAGAACTGAATGGATTCTTTCCCACATAGTGAGAAGGGCACCTATTTCTGGGGCTCTTACATTCTATACTGATGCAAATAAAGTGGGAATGTCTGCTTATAAAGCAGAGAACATGAGTAAGATTGTTCAAAGTCCATATGACTCAGTTAAAAAATCAGAGCTGTATGACATTCTGATGGTTTTATTAGACTTTAAAGAACCTTTCAACATAATTGCAAATTCTCAATATGTAAAAAGGGCCATATTACACATAGAGACTGCTGAATTTATTCCTGACAATTCAGAATTAACTTTTTTATTTGTACAACTGCAACAGGCAATCCAAGAAAGGAATTGTCTACTTTTTATTACCCATATTTGATATGATACTGGGTTGCCTGGACCTTTAGCAAAGGGAAATGAGAATATTGATCAATTATTGATAGGAAATGTGTTGGAAGCCTGGGAATTTTATTTAAAAGCACCATGTAAATAGTAGGGGGTTAAAGAAAAAATGTCCATTACTAGGCAACAAGATAAGGAAATTATAAAAAAAAAAAACAAAAAAAAAACTGCTTGTTCTTTTTATAATCAAATTCCTTTACCTACAGGAACTAATCCTAAAGGTACACACAGGAATGAAATTAGACAAATGGGTGTATTTCATTTAGCAGAATTTGGAATATTAAAATATATTCATCATACCATTGTTACATATTCAGGGTTTCAGTGAGCATCTGCCTTAAGTTCTGAAAAGGCTGATTCTATAATTGCACATTGGCTCAGCCAATGGAGGATGGTAAAGTGATTAACAATTACACTGTTGGAGTGCAAGGAATTCCTATTTGCATGGGAAATGGAATTCAATGACTAAATATAACCTCTCACATATGGCTATC
Source organism: Onychomys torridus (assembly GCF_903995425.1). Lineage (NCBI taxonomy): Eukaryota > Metazoa > Chordata > Mammalia > Rodentia > Cricetidae > Onychomys > Onychomys torridus. The sequence goes on from NC_050463.1 coordinate 3,512,512, forward strand.
TTTAGTCAATACTACCCAAGGCTATCATAATAAGTTTTATATGCTTCATGCATCTGGTTTTAAAGTACAAGAGGTTAATTCCACTAGTGAGATGACAGATACCTTTAAGGAATCTGACTGGGTGCATTGACAACAGTGTAAGAGTGAGAGGCCTCAAGTGCTAATTAGTATCTCCTAAGGAGATGTCATTGACTGGAGCCCTTATGGCTCCCCTCAAGGTAAATATTCTCACTCAGAATTAAAATGGAAACAGTATAATTTAAATGGAGCTGTGAAAATCAGTGCTTCTCTTAATGAACCTATTCAGTGATTTGGTTTTGGATGGCAAGTCCTCTCCTGAAATTTGGTAATTAAATTCTGCCTAACTTGTGGAAATTGGCAAATTCCTTCTACCCTCTTAAGGAACAGAAAGGAAAATTAAACATTAAGGATGATAAGCACATTCTGCCTTTTAAACTAAATCAAAGCCATCTTTTAATGTCATGTATACCAATACCTTACTTGCTATTGAAAGGGCCTGCATAATGGCACCCTAATAATTACAGCATCACTTGTGAATGCTGTACCCTTCATACCTATGTTAAGTCTAGTATGTTATTAAATTTGACCTTTGAAAGTTTATATATTCTTAGATCAAGGCCAACAATCTGGATACCAGTGAAGTTGTCAAGGCCATGGCAAGACTTTCCTGTGATGATCCTGGTACAGAAGTTTGCTGAAATAATATTACAAAGAACACATCAAATGGTTAGACTGGTTGTTGCAGTTATTATGGGAATCATTGCAATGATGTCTACTGCAGTAACAGCTGGAGTGTTGCTTCATAAAGAAATCTAAACCACTAAATTCATTAGAGACTGGCATAGACATTCAGAGAATTTTGGACTAAAAAGAGTAAGATTGATAATTAGATAGTAAATGAATTATCTGAGTTAAGGAAAGCTGTTGTATTGATAGGGGATCAGTTAGAAATTTTGAAGGAGCAGATAAAATTGAAATGTGATTGGAATGTCTTCTTATTATATCACATGCTTAAGATTTAATGAAAGCAAGTATGATTGGCTTAAGGTTAAGATGCATTTGATGAGTCACCCTAATTCTTCTCAAAAGGTTTATGATTTACAGAAAGAAATTACAGAAACTTTGCAAAAATAGTTACCTGATAGGACAGAAATAGAAATTATGGAAAGTCTAGCAGATACCATGGCCTCATTCAATCCTATGTTTCCAGTTAATAGATTTATTATCCTAGCAGGTTTTGCTCTTGTTCTAGCAATAGTAACTTTACTGGCTTTAAAAGGTGTTTTGGTCTACTTATGTAATATTGTAAGATACATAGAAAAAAAAAGGCTGAATTTACCGTGAGGCTACATAACTTCCAAAATAATTAATTGTTACATAAAAGAAAGGGGGAATCTGTGGGAAAATTCCCACTGGGCTACACCTAATCTGGCTCTAGAGTGCTAGCACCTAGCCTTAATTCATCTTTTGTTTCTCAGTTATCCTTTGTTTCTCTTCTCTCTGAGACTCCCAAGGATACAAAAGCCTATGCAAAACTTGGTTCAGGAAACCAGAAAACTGTGGTACCTGATGGATTGAGAACTTTGCACTTGGCATTGTATTAATGAAAGCTTTTTCCAGGTTGTTTTGAACATATGAAAATCAACTGCCCAAAGTGTAAATATTGAGAAAAATAAGTGTGCCTTGAGTGAAAGGAAAGTGCTTCAGTCCTTAGAGGCTGGGTCCCCCTCCAGCTGCTAAAGACTAGACTCAGATCTGCATGAACCCACACACCTGTACTGTGACACACTATGCTACAAAAAGGCTTTGCCACGTTGAGTCCATTCATAATGTTTCCTTCCAATATGATTTCTCTGATGCCTTTCAAGATATCCTGTAGATGAAAGAAAAGGCTTTTCTACATTTATGCCATTCCTACTGTTTATTTTTAGTATGGGTTCTGTGTACTCGAAGATGAAGGTGTAAAGGCTTTATAACCTTGATTATATTCATAGGCTTTTATTTTCAAAGGTGTTGTTTGGTGTAATGGTAAGGAGTAATAAGATATAAATGATTTATCACATTGTTTACATTTATGGGATAAACATATGGGATCTTTTGTGTATTAGAATATATCAATGATGGTTAAACATGGATCACATTTATCATTTCCTTCACCCATATGAGTTTTTTCACCTCCTTGAAGAAAAATGGAAGAACTCAAAGCTTTACCACACTGCCTTTATAGTGTTTTTCTGTAAGGTGAATCACATAACATGTGCATTGTGAACCAGGAGAGAAAGAAGAATTTCCATAATCCTTCTACTCATAAAGCTTTTTTCCAGTGTAAGTATGTTGATGTATTCCCACTGAAGTTGGAAATCCAATTAATCCTACACTTCTATCACAATTACCATGTCTTCTCATAGTGGGAACTAGTACATATTTTCCAATTGTTCTAGGAGAGAAAAGGGTACATTGCTTCTATCCATATCCCATATGCTCACATGGCTTGTATTCAGAGCAACAGATGATATACCTATTTGAGGAACAGTAACAACAAAAGGTTTTCACATTGCATTTACAGTTTAACTTTTTGTCATAGAGATGTTGTATAGGGATTAAGGTTTTTCCACCACAATGACATTCTTGTCCCTCATAAACTACCCTTCTCATTAAATTATGGTAAGTCTCTTCAGGTATATGAGTAACTCTAGCTTATCTAAGGGACAATTTTCTTACTTATTAAAGTTCTTGGGAATACCTTAATCAATGTGAATGCCTTTTAAATACTTGAATGAAATGAAACTAAATGGATAAATATGATAGGGATCTCAACAAGCTATGATTAATATGGTAACATCTGTTCAGGCATTGTTTGTATTGTTTCTTAGAGAAACACCTTGCAAACACAAATCAGTTACCTGAAATTGAAGTACATAATGTTGTATGAATTTAATAATCATCACAAAGCTGTAATTATTTATACTGGTGCTTTTCATTAAATATCATGGCACTTTCAATTTTCTTCAAAGGCACAAATAAATAACCTTGCACATAATAATTGCCTTCCATAACTTCCAAAACTTTGTCAATGTTTTTTTAATATTCTGGTCTTCCCATTTGTATCCTAAAATATAATACCAAAAATATATGATATGTTATAGGAAATTATGCAAAATTTGAGTTATTATATTCAGTGAATCTGAAAAACCATACCTGACTTAAAAACCATATTCTTCCTCTGTCACAGTAGAAATCGCAGTGGAACATCAATCTCTAAGAAAGGCTTCTTCTTGTAAGTTAAAAAGTGAAGGAAAACTGAACTGACATTCTTACCTATAGCAATGAGTTTCCTGTGGGGATTCAGCATCACATCTCTGTAGAGACTCTTCTGGGAAGGACCAAGAAAAACCCACACTTCGTGAATATGAAGTTCACATGAACATCCTTGTAGGTCACTGCATCCTAAAACACCCATATATGAATGTGATAGAAATGGTGAGACTTACTGCATTGTAAATGTACACTTCATGGAGAATACATTTACATAATTCTGTGTGCTTGACAATTTTTTCATATCACAGAATTTCAAATGCAATCACCAAGTCAATTCATAAAGAAACAGAAAAGGAGGACTATGACTCTCATTTCTGCGCTTGCAGAATAATAAATGGAATTTCAAGAGAAAAGCTGAGTTACATATATAGAGAGACATGCAAACAGAGCAATAGTATTGAGTAAACATCAGAAAAATTTTATCAAAATTACTGACATCAAAAAAGGATGGGCTAGATGGGGATAGTGGTGCACATCTTTAATGCCCAAACTGAGGAGGCAGAGACAAGTGAATCTCTGTGAATTCTAAGTCAGCCTGGTCTGTGTAGAGATTTCCAGGACAGTGCAAACCTGTGTTAAAGAAAAAAAGAGTTCTCAGAAATTTACTCTCAATTCCACCAGTGAGTTAAACATTCACTCTAGAAATGCACTTGTCTTTCAGAGAACTGGAGTATCTCATTTAAACTCTAAGGTTAGTATGATATTCTTACAAAGGAATGCATGTTAATAAGTTATTGACTGGCAGATTAAAGGGTTCTCAAAAACATAAGTGAATTAAATGCTCGTGCTAAAAATGAAAACAAGCAAGCAAGCAAACAAACAAACAAACAAACAAGAAAACCTCAGTACAGTATAAAGATAGATCAACAGTTAAGATAACCTGTTACTTTTGTAGAGGACCTGAACCAATCCCCAGCACTCACTTGCAGGTCCCAAAAATTTGTAACTCCAGTTCAAGAGACTCTAATGTTCTCTTCTGACTTCAGTGGAACCCAGCCACACAAATGGTACACATGCATATGTATAGGCAAAGGATTCATGCACATATATAAAAAAATTTTAAAAATTATGATGTTAATAAAAATATGGAGAATGTTACACATATACACATGTAATGATTCATGAGATCAGTATTAATGTCAGGAGTGCATACCGTCCTGATGAAAAAAAATTGATACTTTCTGCCAAAGTTTAAATGTAAAGAAGTGGGTAAAGCTCAGCACAAGAACTAATATTTCATATGTACAAAAACATAACTCTATCAACCAAAAATATAAAAATAAAAATATTAGGGAAGAAAAAAGGCTTAGCAAAGAAAAGCAATTGATTCTATTTTATCTTATGTTATTTAGGGATGAAGTCCGGTATGGTGGTAATTTTGTGGCTGCATGAGAAAAAAAGAGGGTTGCTCAGTTTCAACAACATAAAGAAGACAAGTGTGGTCCTGCTATAAACACTCAACCCCAATCCCCAGAGACTATCATACTCTGGAAAGGCCCCTCATCCTAGAAGTACCATATGCACCCCAATGAAAACCACAAACTGCAGACAAACTCACAAATACATCTTCATTACTTGAGATATTTTTCACTGAGCTCACCACTTTTTGACACAAGTCATGATAGGCTCATACTCATCCCATAATGCAAAATGCATGTAGTCTAACCTTAAAGATCTTCATATTCTGTAACAGTCCCTACACTGTTAGAATGTACGAAGTTGCTTCTCACACTGAAGGCAGTCTCTAGACTGTGTTATCTTATGAAATCAAAAACCAAATTATATCTACACAGCACAGCAAGGCACAGAATATGAATTTCCTTTGCCAAGAGATAAGAAAAGAGCGGATCAAGGCAAGACTGAAACCCTGCAAGACAAACACCAACTCCTGCAGTTCTGTGTCTGACACCTGGGGCTTCAATTTCAAAGGGCTTAGATGGCTCTTTATCTCTGCAACTTTTCACACATCTCTTCCTTTGACTACTTCCACTCCATACATGCATCCATTTGCCCATGTGTCCCAAAGCTTGGGTATTTCAACATGTAATGGTCTCAAAATGCAACCAACTCTTCATTTTCACACCTTCATAAAATGAACTATCACAATCTCCTCACTGGGCCCTTGACTCTGTCAAAAAGGTGGTTACAACAGGGCTGAGCTGAAAGCACAGAGGAACAATGACCTTTAATTTTTTTGCATCTTTTTTTATTCAAGAAAATGTGACACATAGATGTCATGTCTACATGGGGTTCCAGTTTTGCATTGACCCTGCCCCATTGGGACAATGTAGCAGTAATTATTTATGAAGTTGGTTTCTGGGACTAGGAATCTTGTTGCCTTTCCTTCCTCTATTTAAACACTGCTGGTGGTACACTACCCTTGCAACACTTTTTTTTTAGATTTCCAAAAAGTAGCAGGTGCTTTCTCTTTAATGGCCCTAATGTCTCAGATAATTACAGCCTCTGTTTCAGCATGTGCCTGCAATCTGAAATTACCTAGTGCTGTTTTCTTGCCAAAATATATAGAGGTCTCATTAATATCTGCCCCTACTGTTGCTCTTTTACTCTATGGGTGTGCATGAATCATCAGTAATAACCATGTCATAGACTAAATATTTCCTCAAGACAATCCATTCCTCTTTAAGTTAGCTTTCTTGTTTTCAAAGTACATGAGAAGACTACATGAAGACAACATGCCAAAATATTAAACAAAACCCCTTAATTACTGCTCTATTGCTATGAAAAAATACTATGAGTAAGGTGACTCTCATAATGCCAGAGGATTACTCCATTATCATCATGAATGGCAGCATCAAGGCAGACATGCATGGGGCTGATGATATAACATCCTGATACATAGAAAGGCAAGCAGAAAGAAACACTTGGCTTGGCGCTTTTAAGTCTCAAATGCTGTGGAACAATCTTTGTACACTGTAAATATGCATTCCTCTCATTGTTAATAAAAAGCTGATTGGCCAATGGCTAGGCAGGATTTTCAGGGCAGAAAGAATACGGGGAAGAAGGAGAGTGAAGTGAGGAGAATCACCAGGCAGATGTGAAAGAAGCAGAACATGCAGGAAAGGTGAAAGTCACAAGCCTTGGGGCAGCACACAGATGAATAGAAATGGGTTAATTTAAGTTGTAAGAGCAATTTAGTTATAAGCCTGAGCTATATAATGAGAATTTATAATTAATAATAAGCCTTGGTTATTTGGGAGCAGCTGCTGGGACACAGAGAAACTCTGCCTACATGCAAAGCCCACCCCTAGTGACAAACCTTTAAGAAAAAAGACACACCTCCTCCCAGAAGGGCAAACTTCCAAAATTTTAGCAATTAATTCCATTAATTGGGGATGGAACATTCAAATATATGAGCCTGAAAGTCTTGAGCAAATATGAACAATGGAAGAAATATAACCTAAGTAGGAAGAGCTCTAAAGGAAAAGAGTGTAAGAAATGGAGTAAAAATAGGGAATGAGAATTTTGAGAGGAAGAGACAAAGACATAGAGACAGAGAGTAACAAAAGGAAGAAAATATTTACCCCCAAAATGGAGAGCCAGTACGTCTTGTCAGGTTACAATCTTCTTCAGCATTATCTTCCCTACCCCATCTACAAGAGATTAAACAATACAAGACCTCTAAACTTATGTTTGAGTCCTGTCTTTTATGTGAGTGCATGGCATTATCCCTTCTTTTCCTCCCTACCCAGTTCCCGCAGAGAACATTGGAAACCTTGGATCGGGTCTGTTGGAAAAAATAAAGATGAACTCTTTGTGTACTTAACTGTGACTGTTGTAGATGATGCCATGAGCAACCTGCATTTCTGAGTAGATGTGCGATCTAAGGATACTAAGGTTTTAAGTTCAATCTAACTATTTTAGCAAGGTGGGTTCTGAAGGTCTTAAATTCCAGCCAACATGGAGAGTTGTCTGAACCCAGCCCAGACCATGCTCAACTTGGATAAAATGAGGCCAAGCAACATTTTGAGTTTGGGTACCAATGAGAAGGTGTAACATCTGAGTGACAATTCTTGGCTTTCAGAGTACTATATGTGTGTTAATACACATGCATAGACTCAACTGTCTCTGGGCAGGGTCATGGAATTCTTTCCTCTATTCCTTTGCTGTGTGGGGCCTACCTGCCTAAACCATAGGTAGAATGTCCTCCTATATTCATGCTAAGCTAATTAAACTGTCTTTTTAAGGAAATGGGCAACAATGCACATTTAAACTTTGAGTGTGGATCTCACCAGACTTGTGTCTAACCGAGGATGGGCTAGTCTTAGCAAGGAGCTGAGCCAGTCTTAAGAAGAAAGCAACCCTGGGGTTTGCTGCCATCTGGGCTATTATGTCAATAGTATATTACAAATAATTCAGAATTAGTATAATTCAGAATTAGAACTATAGATTCAATAAAAATCCAATAAAGTCTAATAATGTATGCTATCAACAACAGAAAAGTGATGGCAGAAGGTCATCGTGAATAAAAAAATGATTAACATAAAATTGAATAAACAGCACACATGGTGACATCATCTGACTTCAAACCTTCACATACAACTACCATAAACTTGTACTATTTGGGCAAGAATAAAGAGATCACCAGAACATGAGAGCAAACATAAATAAAACCACAAAATATACTCAGTGTTGATAAATGTGACCAGAATACCCAGTAATTAAATCCTACTAACACAGGTGACTGGAACATTGTGTCATTTATATACAAATGTATTAATAACATAGACTTTAAATTCTGTACAAAATTAACTCCAGTAGAATCCTACACCTGCATGTTAAGTGTCAAGTGCAGAACTTTGAGAAGATAATAGAGAAAGTAAGGCTCTGCTAGTTATCAAAACTGCCTTCCATAGAGATGGTAAAAGCAACTGAGATTTGCTCACTACATAGTGAGGTCAACAATAATCATGTGTCCAGACAAAGGCTCCTGCTCCCCATACTCAGGAAGGAGGTCAGTACAGGAACTCAAGCAAGGGCAGGGACCTGGAAGCAGAAGCTGATGCACAGACCATGGCAGGTACTGCTTACTGGCTTGTTCACCATAATTTGTTCAGTTTGCTTTCTCCTAGAACCTAGGATCACCAGCCTAGGGATGGCATCATCCACAATGGGCTGGGCACCTCCCTGTCAATCACTGATTAAGAAAATACCTTACAAGCTTGACTACAAAATGATTCTCTGTTGGCATTTTCTCATTTGAGGCTTCCTCTTCTCAGATGAGTCTAGCTTGTGTCAAGGTGAGATAAAACAATCCAGGACATGGATGAGTCACCTTAATTGGATTAAATGGGAACGTGTATGAGTGATCCCTGAAGTGGGGAAGAACAGGAAGGAACTGCCAGAGCCTATGTCCTGCTGGATTTAGCTCCTGAGGCTAGAGGAATGTAAATGCATTCTGCTGTCAGTGCTTCTGTATGATTAGGAAGTCTTTATCCAATTCTTTAGATTTTAAAACAATATGTCAGGCTGACTAGGCAAAAATTCTGTAATGAATCACTGATGTTACTACTTTATTTCATTGAAATTCTTTGTTTATAAATGCCAAGGAAAGAAAAAATTTAAAAGTACATTTTCTGTTCATTGTTGCATGTACAGCCATTTCCCACCCTGTAACATGTATGTACACATATATGCCTACCCAGAATAAATTAATAAATGAATAGTGTAAAAATACTGAGTTCTTATTCCTGTGTTCAGTAATGACAATGCTTTTAATCCAGTTAGTTCTAATAGTCTTGACACATCAATGACAATGCACCAAGAAGACATGAATTCTGAACTCATTCTTCAGAAAGGTTGAACTCTTTCTATTGTGTCCATCAGTTCATTGATTTTTACAAAGGATATCACAATGTAGTCTAACTTGTCCTGAATTTCCAATATACCCTTGAGTGGACTGGACCTCATGGCATCTTCCTGCCTCAGTGTTCCAAGTGGTGAGATTGCAGGCATGAACCAAGATGCACAGTTTCCATCTCTTCAAAGAAACGGATTGAGGTAGCACCACTTCTAGATTTTATCATTTATGTATTACCTAAACAACCCCAAAATGTCAATGTCAATATTTTAATGAACCCTTTAATGACAAAGTGTGGTAAATTAACACTGTATCAAGAATGGAAGGTGTGAAGAAAGAGGCATCAAAACTAACATCTGTAAGAAGCCAAGGGCTGGGGCTGAGGCTCAGTGGCAGACTGCTAGTCTAGGATGCACAATGCTCTGGATGCTAAAGGACCAGCCTGGCTCTATCTTAAGGATAAAAGCCCCTTTGTTGCAAGATCAGCTTATAACTCATAAGTTATACTCTTTTTTCTGCAACTTTCAAGTTGACCATGCTTTAACCTGTTTCTGGAATTTTAGAATGTTCATCCAAGTTCTTATGTAACCAAATTTCACCTGGAAATTCCCCAACTCTTGAAATATCCATAGTCTTCCAGTTTGGGGACTAAATAAACCCTCACTTCTCCTGTTTTATGCTGTTTTCTTAAATCCTGCTTTAGAAAGATAGTCCTAACAGAAAATGAAGCCTACTTAATTTGATCTCTTTCAATGGGATTAACAGTTCCATCCTCAGCATGGCATAAACCAGGTATGGTAGTTCAGGCCTGCCATCTCAACACTAAGGAGGTAGCTGTGGGAGGCTCTGGATTGAAACCAAGATGAATTACATCAGACCTGTCTCAGAACAACAACAAAAAATAAGCAAGAAAAGCCAAGTGGAAAGGAAAAACTGGAAACTTCCCTGCCAGACTGGAAACAAACAACACATGTAAGGCCTGGGATAAAGGGAAACAATGGGTGTTATGTAAATAACCTATCAATGATCAGGAGCTGCGGGACAGCTCACAGGGAAAAGCAAACTTACAGTGCAAAGCATGATGCCCTGAGTTCAACATTCATATACTGAGTGGATCCTGCCCTAGCCCCCATATTGTACCTTCCTGTATGTCTATTCTTGGTTGCCAACTCAAATACATCTGGAATTAACTAAAATCTAAAAGTGGGGAGCATACATTTGACTGGTTTTTGCCTAATTTGAAGGAGGTAGATCCACTCATCTTGATCTTTGAGGTAGGAAGACAAATCTTCACTTTGTGCCACATCTTCTGCAGGAAGTTTATATAAAAATAACATAAACTAGCCAGGCAGTGGTGGCACATGCCTTTAATCCCAGCACTTGGGAGGCAGAGTCAGGCAGATCTCTGTGAGTTTGAAGCCAGCCTGGTCTACAGAGTGACAGGCATCAAAAAACTACACAGAGAAACCCTGTCTTGAAAAACAACAGCAACAACAAAATAACAGAAACTTTTGCTCTTTGCCTGCTTGTGCTCACCTTGCTAGTAAGTCAGAGGCTCCTTCTTTGGGATTCCAGCCTACACTTTATACCAGCTGATATATCTAGCTTTATGGATTGATCACCTATTGGATTCTTGGACTTTCTTTTTACAGCCAGCCATTGTTTGATTACCTGGACTGTAACCTGCAAGAATTTCTAAAAAAATCCCTTATATACACACATATGTTTGTGTATTATATATGTAAATATTCATTATATAAGCATACATATATTATATAATATGGTTATTACATAAGTTCTGTTCCTATACAGAAGTTTCACTCATACACATTTTGGCACCAGAAGTAGTTCTAGAATAGTAGTTCTCAACCTTCATAATGCTGTAACTCTCTAAAACAGTTCCTCATGTTGTGGTGACCACCCATCCATAAAATTATTTTTGTTGTTACTTCATAACTATAATTTTGACTGTTATAGATCATAAAGTAAATATTTTTGGAGATAGAAGTTTGATAAAAAGCAATCATGACCCACAGGATTAGAACTACTCTTCTAGAACAAAAGTGTCAGGATGAATCTTTTCAGTATCTGGAATAGGCTTTTCACTTCACCAACATGTACTATTACCAAAGACTCTCCAGTTATTGAAACTTCTCCTTGGAGCTCAGAGAGTACTGAAAGTCCATGGTGTGAACTATATTACAAACTTAAGGAGATAAATACAGTTGATTATCCTGATTCACCAATTGTTAGTGGCAATACATTTGGTGACAATCTGTATGAAACTTTCTACAGTTTGGGGATAAGTAAGGCAAGTGATAATGCTGGATGGTTGCTCTCTTAGTATCTCTAGTTAAATTGACAAAGGATGAGATAAGCTCTGTGATAATACTAACCAACTTCTACCATCTCACAAGGTGGTGGAGAACAATGAACTTAATGATAAAATTGACAAGCTCCAGCTCTGAACAAATAGACTAAAGATTTCTAAGTATACCCTAAAAGAAAATCTTCTTTCTAGCTGCCACGGAGCTCAAGCTCTAGAAAATAAAATTGAACTCTCATTATAACGTTGACTGAATTACAGTAAATGTTGAGGTCTCAGCCTCAGAGCTTGTCAGTGGTTAAAGTAAAGACATTAATTGTTAAAGAATGGGGTCCTGTAGCTTGGGATTGGGATGTGGGGGGGGGGGGACTCTGAACCCTCCAATTCTCAAGAGTTTATCTCAACTAAGGAAGTAGTACTTTCAGCACCACCTGTTGAAACATTGTCCTTTTCACCTTTGACTGAGGAGATTAATATTTCAGTGTCTGTTTAAACAGGAGTGACTTTCTCTGAAAAAGTAAACCTAAAATTACAAAGATTTAATATTCATATTTTTCCTAGAAATATGACTCACCTATTAGGAGCACACATTGTTGTTATAGGGAAGTCAAGTTGCACGTCAGCACCTATATCAGGGTTACATAGAGAACCCTTGAATCAAAATTTAGTTAAAAAGACAAACATATCAATTCATTTAAAGTTTTAATTTTTGAGACAGTGTCTCTTTTCTCTGTGTACCATTTGCCATTGAACTTCCTCTGTAGACCAGGCTGGCCTTAAACTCACAGAGATAAGCCTCTTCTGCTTATCAAGTGCTGGTATTAAAGGCTTTTACTGATACAAATCATCTACAAAAGCAACAAGTCATCTTCAGTGTAGCAACATTTCTCTATATACTCTATCATTTTTATTGGTGGTGTTATTGTTTTATTATATATTAAGATCAGCATTTAATTTATTAAAGATTTTGAGAACTGATCAGTAATGTATAAAAATATATTTGCATTATACTTTAAACAGGGCACTCCAGTTTTCTGATAGACGGATATAAGTTCTGTTCCTATACAGAACTCTCACTCATACACATTTTGGCACCAGAAGTAGTTCTAGTATAGTGGTTCTCAACCTTCATAATGCTGTAACTCTCTAAAACAGTTCCTCATGTTGTGGTGACCACCCATCCATAAAATTATTTTTGTTGTTACTTCATAACTATAATTTTAACTGTTATAGATCATAAAGTAAATATTTTTGGAGACAGAAGTTTGAAAAAGCAATCATGACCCACAGGATTAGAACTACTCTTCTAGAACAAAAGTGTCAGGATGAACCTTTTCAGTATCTGGAATAGGCTTTTCACTTCACCAACAGATAGACTTGAAGTGAATATTTAAGTCTTTGGAGGAATTTTGAGTGAGTCTGTCAGTGCTTTCTACCTTTTCTCATTGCTTTGTTTCAGATGGGTCTTGTACATACCTTGGGATGTCCTAGAAATGAAGTCCATGCTGACCAGGAAACCAGAGAGTTTGACCTGTCTCTTCCTTTGAAGGTCTGGGATTAAAGTTATAAGCTACCATACCCACCTCATCTGTATTTTTTTGAAGCTAGAAATTTCAAAACAATTTTGCTGATATATACTCAGTAGTGTTGCTCTGTTTGCATGTCTTTCCATACGTGTTAACAGCCATGGTGTTTGCAGTGCCATATCTTATTCAGGAGCAAAGACATGAGAAATATGATACTCCTTCTCTGTTTTCTTTCTAAAATGAGGTGGGGACTGCATTTGAAATTGTGTGACATGAAAGTAATGAGCATACAGAATCGTGTAAATATTCTCACTGAAGTGTACATTTACAATGCTGTCAGTCTCACCACTTCTATTACATACATCTATGGGATATTTTGGCATGAACTATGAGGATGTATGTGTGAACTTCACTCATGAAGAGTCTTCCCAGAAGAGTATCTAAAAGATGTGATGGTGGAAACCTACAGGAACCTTCCTTCCATAAGTAAGAAAGGGAGTTTTACTTTACTTTTTAACTTCATGGGACAAGATTTTTTAAAGATTGGTGGTCTTCTGTAATTTTGACTGTGAAAGAGAAAGGATGTTGTCAATAAGTCAGGCATTGTTCTAAGGTTCAACAGAGATACTAATTTCAGTTTTTCATAATTTCTAATATTGCATCATACTTTTACTGTATTTTAGGCTAAAAGTAGGAAGACTTTAATGTTTAAAAAAAATGGTTAAAGTTCTAGAAGACATGCATGGTAATTTTCATGTGCAAGCTGATACAATGAAGAAGCTGAACTCTGAAGAAATTTTAATGTGTCCTGAAGTTTTAATGAGAAACAACAATGGTAAATAAGTAAAACCTTCTGAGGATGATTACATTATCACAATACCATGTTCATCACTGTCATGTAGCTGACCAGTATAGTAGGAATCTTAAAAGTTCTTATTAATGAAACCAAACCCGAGGCCAGTTATTGGGGTGATTGCTGGAAGATCAGAGAAGCAGAACAAGCCACAGTTTTCTCACCTCACCAGTTCCTCAGCTGGTCTTGTTTCCTCAGACTGCAAGCTTCTGAATCCTCATCCCAATGGCTCTCAGCTGAACTGTGCTCAAAAGCCTGAATGCTTAACCAGCTGAATGCTTTACTCACTACATGCTTTTTTTCTCCCCTAATTCCTAGTCCTCATGCCTTATATACTTTTCTCTTTCTGCCCCCACTCCCTGGGATTAAAGGTTGGGTTTCTGGGATTAAAGGCATGGGTCACCATGCTTAGCTGTTTCTAAAGTGGCCTTGAACTCAGAGATCCAGCTAGCTCTGCCTCCCAAGTGCTGGGATTAAAGGTGTGTACCACCACCACCCAACTTCTGCTATAGCTTACTCTTCCCATTTTCTAGCCACCAATTTTGGCTTTGTTCTAGTGGCTGTCTGTTCTCTGCCCCCAGATATGTTTATTTCAGGGAACACACAATATTTTGGGGAACACAATACCACCACAGACCAGTGTTTGCAAAACATTTATTAAAGAAATAAGACACAGGAACAACACCATAACATGCTACAATATTAATCGTGGCTCACGAGAGCCATGTTGTAGAATTGTCCATCTATTTAGTTTCATGCCTTTCAAGTATCCTAAAACCATACACATTGATTAGGGGTTTAGCATATGCCCAGGATCTTTTCTAAGCAAATCTTCCATATTAAAACAAGTGTCACTCATGTACTTGAAGTAACTTACTCTACTTTATTGAGAGGGGCAGTTTGTAAGAGTCAAAAAGGTTGTTATCAGAAGAGACCTTAATTCCTATACCATATCTCTATAAGTAACAAAAAATTAAACTCTGTCAATGCACCAGGAAAACGTTTTATTTGTTATTCATCCTCTAATAGGTATATTATCTGTCATACTGGATATAAGCCATGTGAGCATAAGAAATATGGAAAGAAGCAATGTACCACTCTCTCTTCTACAAAAGTCAGAAGATATATAGTAGTCTCCACTATGATAAGACATTGTAAATTTGATACAAGTTTATAATTAACTAGTTTTCTAACTTCAATTGGAATACATCAACAAAATTACACTGGGAAAAGTCTTTTGAGTTTAAGGAATATGAAAATTCTTCTGTCTGTTCTGGTTCACTTAGCACATGTAGTATGACTCACATGATATAAAAATGTCAGGAATGCAATCCATGTGGTAAAGCTCTTAGTTCTTCCACTTCTCTTCAAAGACATGAAAAAACAGTACTGGAAATGGAAGAAATAAAGGTGAGCCATGTATTAAAAACTTTAACCATCACAGGTATCTTCATAGACAAAAATCAACCAATAATGAAGTAGATCTCTATGAATGTATGCAGTATGATAATGCTTTGTACCTGACTCTTCTTCATAGTTTCACAAAGGAACTTATTTGGAAATAAAACCCTATGAATATGATCAAGGTGATAAAGTCCTTGCATGTGACAGTCATTATCAAGTACATAGAACTCATACTAGAGAGACAAGTTATGAATATCATCAATGTGGTAAAGCCTTTGCACCTAAAAGTTATCTACAAGTACATGAAAGAAGTCATGCTGTAAAGAAACCTTATGAATATAATCAATGTGGTAATGCCTTTGCACATAAAAGTAATCTTCACATTATTGAAAGAATCATACTGGAGAGAAACCCTATGAATGTAATCAATGTGGTAAGGTCTTTCCATATCACAGTAATATCTTGAAATACATGAAAGGGGTCACACTGGAGAGAAACTCTCTGGGTATAAAGAATGTGTTAAAGCCTTTGTACTTCTCAGCCACCTTCAAAGACATAAAAGAAGTCATACAGGAGAGAAATTCTATTAATGTAATCAATGTGCTAAAGCTGTTGCATGTAATAGTTGTCTTCAAAGGCATGGAATAACTCATAATGGAGAGAAACACTATAAAGGCAAACAATGTGGTGCTGTCTTTCCATATCATAGTAATCTTCAAATTCATGAAAAAAGTCATACAGCAGAGAATTTCTATGAATGTAATTAATGTGATAAAGCCTTTGCACAAAGAAAAGTAGCCTTCAAACATGAAAGACTTCATTCAGGTGAAAAAAATCTCATGAACCTACTAAATGAACTAATGCCTTGTACAACACATGCATTTTCCAACTGAGCCCTCTCATTAGGCTCAAGTAATATTAGTAGAACTATTCCATCATTAAAATATTGTCTCATTTAAAGATCATAAACATATTGCCATCCAAGAATACAGGAACTTAGGAATTTGAATGACAAACCCTTATCATAAGTGAAAATGATGTTTATACTGCCATGCATTTTATTTGGATTGTTAGTTCATTTTGAGGACTAAAAACCTGTTCTTACCACTTTCACAAAAACACAAATGAATAGCAAGAATTGTCTCAGGGGATAAAGGTGATTGTTGCTAACCTTGATGACCTGAATTTAGTCTCTGTGAGATCCACATTAATCATAAAAGTTTTTCTTAATTATGACACTTAGGCTTTTGCATATGTACACCCACATACCTTCACTTATGTGAATACTTTTGAAATAAGGGCCCATGGGTTACTGGATTTACTGGATTAGGGAACTTGCAACCAAATTGTCTGCCTCAGTTTGACCTCTAGTACTCACATGGAGAAAATAGAGAACAGTTGTCCTATGACTGGCACATACACACTGCATTACAGGTGTATACAAAGAGTTAAATTTTTATAGAGTTAAAATTAACAAACCAAAATATTTATAACATAGGACAAGATTTACCAGTTGAAACTAATATATTATAGGCTACAGGAAATATCACTGTTCATTCAAACAACGATGGTTCTAGCATAAATCTTACTTTTTCCTTTCATATCTAATTCAAAGAAATATCAATTCAAAAACATTTCAGCTGGGTGTAGTGGTGCATGCTTGTAATTCCAGCACTTGGGAGACAGAGGCAGGTGGATCTCTACAAGTTTTATGCCAGCCCAGTCACACAGATTTTAGAGCCTGTGAGGCAGTCCTTCCCTCAGGCTTATATTATTTATTATATAGATGATATCCTGTTAGCCATTTCAAAAGAGCTACAATTCATATATGACATGAATCAGGATATGCTACATAAAATTGGTTCATTAAAGCACAAAGATTAGACACTGTACAATATTTGGTACAACTAGTTACTAGAACAACTGATAAACAAAAAATGTCTATTAGATAAGATAATTTAAAATCACCCAATGATGTTCAGAAATTCTTAGGGCATATTAATTGGCTACATCATACTTTAGAAATACCTTCCTATACACTAACTGGTTTACTTAAAACTGTAGAAAGAGAGACAACATTGGATCATCCTCAAATAGTGCCTAGAGAGACAAAATAACAGCTACAACTATTTTAATCCAGACTAAAAGAGGCATTTCTGTAGCATGTTGAGCCTACCTTTACTTATTTCCCTTACTAACATGTCTCCTACAAGAATTATAGCAGTAGAAGATAAACCTTTGGGATGGATAATGGTCAGAACATACTAATTGCTTTCCTTACTCTTCTTGTTCAATTAGTAAATCAGGACAGGACCCTATATCAGCAATTATATGGATTTGATTGTTGCCACATTACATTACCCTAAACTAACTGGGCTTAAACAAATTAAAGAACCCTGTGGACTTTCAAATAATTTTCAGATTACCAGAGATATATAGGAAATGATTATCTAGCTGGAAAATTATGGGAGTTTCTTATGCTAATTGACATTGAAATTACAAAAATTGTACAACCTTCTCCTATTCCACAGACAAACACTTAACTTATTGGTAGTACCTCTAATGGATTAGGAGGGATTCATGGTCCAGAGATTCACCCATCTATTATTACTTTTTTTTTCCTGAGCTTGACAGGTAAAATTGCCTGTTTTGATTCATGTATTACAGTAATTATCAATCTTTAAATACTGTTTCAGATTCCGTTCATGTTGTAGGAACATTTTCAGCAATAGAAAATGTTCTAATTATATTCAAATCCTGTTGTGCTCACTACTACATGGACTATAATGTATGATAGAAAACCACAACTATCCTTTGTTTATTACTCAACTTGTCCATACTCTAACCTTTCTGTAAAGAGTGGACTGTTAATCATATTATAGGCATTACTTAAAATCATCAGAGCTGAGGCATAAATGTAAGTGCACACTGAACATTAAAAGAACAATTATTAAAAAATAAAAGAGAAAGAGCCACAAGGGACTTGTGTTTTCCTCATTTAGTCTTGTTTTGAAATTTGCCTCAAGCTGATATGTGTTCAAAATCCCAAAACATTTCTCCACAGAGTATTCTATACCGCCTTTAGATAGGGCTGTATGGCTTAAAAACTTGATAGTTAGAATTCCAGTTGGATAAAGATTTAGAAAGGGATATGCTTCTGTCACTGTAGGGGGATCCACAGAATCATATGGATCCACTGAATCATTCAGTCCTTCCAGCCCAGAGCCATCAAGAACAACTGTACACAGCAACTTGACAGTGGAAGTGACAAGAAAGATAGCAACCCTCTAGATAAAGGGAAAACAGAGATATTGAGCATATCATCAGAGCTCAAGTTGTCCCACCAGTGGTCAAGATAAAACCCTATACATCCATGGAGAAAATATTCTGAAACACAGAGTCCTATGTTATCTGAGAAAATTTTTCAGCAAGTGTTAGCTGCTTTAAACAGTGTATCCACAGTGGGAACCATGAGTGTGTGTATTGGTCTAACATTACTTATCCTTTGTATGTATGTATTACTCATCAAATTGTGGATTGGATGGATGCATCTCTTGTTATTAATAATGATGTCTCAACTGCGCCTGACCAAGAACTCCCATCTGGACCAGAGATGAGTGCCTGAGATATAGTCAGAGAGGCAACTGCGCCTGGGTCCCACCACTGGACACAGGCCACTCCTGGAGGACCTGACCAACCTGGCCCCAGTTGTCTGCCAATGGGCAGGCCCTGCGGGAAGGCTCCCCTTTTCCAAGACTGCAGGCAGACACTGCAGTCTCCATAGCCTGCCCCCACACACATTTGCCCGAGACCCCAGCCACTTCGTGAGACTCAGAGACCAAGCCCCAGCTTCCATCCTGCCCTGGAACTCCCATCTGGACTAGAGACCAGAGGAACTCCCATCTGGACAAAAGGAGCTCCCATCTAGACAAAATAAGGAGACACCAGAGACTTCCGAAGACTCAGAGTCCATCCCCCCAGCTCCTATCCAGCCATGACTCTCATCTGGACCAGCACTCCCATCTGGCCCAGAGCTTCCATCTGGACCAGAGAGAGACTCCCTAAATCTGTCAACTCTCTCTGGACCAAGTACACTGCTAAGACCAAGAACGAACACAAGAAGGGATGGGCAGATGTTAAGGCAGAAGTACATACAACAAAATAAAGAAAAATACAACATCACCAGAATCTAGCCCTTCTCCAACAGCTAGACCTGAACATCACGGAATGGAAGAAGAAGAAAACAACCTTATAAGTAACATCATGAAGAGGTTAGAGCCTTATATAGAAGAAATCAAAAATAAAGTAGAGGAAAAGACAAACAAAAAATGGGAAGAACGCTATAAAAAACTAGAGGAAAGGACAATTAAAGCAGAAGAAAACAATAAATCCTTGAATGAAAATCATGAAAAAGCAAGGGAGACATCCAAGACCTGAAGAGGGAAATAGAAAAAATGAAGAAGACACTAGCAGAAGGAATGCTGGAAATAGAAAATCTGAGTAAATGAACAGGAACTTCAGAGGCAAATATACCCAACAGAATGCAAGAGATGGAAGAGAGGATCTCGGGTGTAGAAGATACCTTAGAAGAAATAGAATCATCAGTCAAAGAAAACACTAAAACCAACAAAGTCAAGACCCAAAATGTTCAAGAAATTTGGGACACCATGAAAAGACCAAACCTATGAATAATAGGGATAGAGGAAGGAGAAGAATACCAACTCAAAGGCACAGAAAATATATTTAACAAGATCATAGAAGAAAACTTTCCCAACTTAAAGAAGGAAATGCCTATGAAGATACAAGAAGCCTATAGAACACCAAACAGACTAGACCCCCCAAAAAAGTCTCCTTGGCACATAATAATTAAACAACTAAACGTACAGAATAAAGAAAGAATATTAAGGGCAGCAAAGAAACAAGGCCAAGTGACTTATAAAGGCAAACCCATCAGAATAACACCCGATTTCTCAATGGAGACTTTGAAAGCCAAAAGGACCTGGACAGATATAATGCAGACACTAAGAGACCATGGATGCCAGCCTAGACTAATATACCCTGAAAAACTTTCAATCATCATAGATGGAGTGAACAAGACCTTCCAAGACAAAACCAGATTTAAACAATACGTATGCACAAACCCAGCCCTACAAAAAGCACTAGAAGGAAAATTCCAACCTAAGAAGGCAGATATACCCATGAAAACACAGGCAATAGATAACACCACAGCAGTAAACCCCAAAGAAGAGAAGTACACACACACTACCACCAAAAAATAAAAATAACAACAGGAACAAACAATCACTGGTCATTAATATCCCTTAATATCAATGGACTTAATTCACCTATAAAAAGACACAGACTAACAGAATGGATACAAAAACAGGACCCATCTTTCTGCTGCATACAAGAAACACACCTCAAATTCAAAGACAGACACCTCCTAAGACTAAAAGGCTGAGAAAAGACTTTCCAATCAAATGGTCTTAAGAAGCAAGCTGGTGTAGCCGTCCTAATATCTAGCAAAATAGACTTCAATCTAAAATCAGCCAAAAGAGATAATGAAGGACATTACATACTGATCGCAGGAAAGATCCACCAAGATGAAGTCTCAATTCTGGACATTTATGCCCCAAACACAAGAGCACCCACATATATAAAAGAAACAATACTAAAGCTTAAATCACATATACAACCACACATTAATAGTGGGAGACTTCAACACCCCACTTTCACCTCTGGACAGATCGGCCAAATTGAAACTTAACAGAGACATAATGGACTTAACTGATGTTATGGCTCAAATGGACTTAATCGATATCTACAGAACATTCCACCCAAACAAAAAAGAATATACCTTCTTCTCAGCACCCCATGGAACCTTCTCTAAAATCGACCACATACTTGGCCACAAAGCAAATCTCAAGAGATTCAAAACAATTGGAATAACCCACTGTGTTCTATGGTTTAAAGTTAGATTTAAAAAAAACAAAACAAAAAAACAAAAAAACAACAACAACAACAAAAAACCAAAAAACAAAAAAACTACAGAAATCCTACAATTTCATGGAAACTGAACAATGCTCAACTGAATCACCAATGGGTTAAGGAAGAAATAAAGAAAGAAATTAAAGACCTCCTAGAGATCAATGTAAATGAATACACCACATACCCAAACTTATGGGATACTATGAAAGCAGTGCTAAGAGGGAAATTCATAGCACTGAATGCCCACATAAAGAAGCTGGAGAAATCTCACACTAGTGACTTGACAGCACACCTGAAAGCCCTTGAACAGGAAGAAGCAAAGTCTCCCAGGAGGAACAGATGCCAGGAAATTATCAAATTGAGAGCAGAAATCAATAAAATAGAAATAAAGAAAACAATACAAAGGATTAATGAAACAAAGAGTTGGTTCTTTGAGAAGATCAACAAGATAGACAAGCCCTTATCCAAACTAACCAAAAGACAGAAGGAGAGCATCCAAATTAACAAAATCAGAAATGAAAAGGGGGACATAACAACAGATAATGAGGAAATTCAGAGAATCATCAGGTCATACTTCAAAAACCTCTACTCCACAAAACTGGAAAATCTAAAAGAAATGGATAATTTTCTGGATAGGTACCATATACCTAAGTTAAATCAAGACCAGATAAACCATTTAAATAGTCCAATAACCCCTAAGGAAATAGAATCAGTCATTAAAAGACTCCCAACCAAAAAAAGCCCTGGACCTGATAGTTTCACTGCAGAATTCTACCAGATCTTCAAAGAAGACTTAATACCAATACTCTTTAAATTGTTCCACACAATAGAAGCAGAAGGTATATTACCAAACTCCATCTATGAGGCTACAATTACCCTGATTCCCAAACCAAACAAAGATGCAACAAAGAAAGAGTACTACAGACCGATCTCCCTCATGAATATTGATGCAAAAATACTCAATAAAATTCTGGCAAACAGACTCCAAGAACACATCAAAACAATTTTCCACCATGATCGAGTAGGCTTCATCCCAGGGATGCAAGGGTGGTTCAACATACAAAAGTCTGTCAATGTAAGACACCATATAAATAAACTCAAGGGAAAAAAAAAACTCATGATCATCTCACTAGATGCAGAAAAGGCATTTGATAAAATCCAACACCCCTTCATGATAAAGGTCTTGGAGCGATCTGGAATACAGGGAACATACCTAAACATAATAAAGGCAATCTACAGCAAGCCAACAGCCAACATCAAATTAAATGGAGAGAAACTCAAAGCAATACCACTAAAATCAGGAACAAGGCAAGGCTGTCCCCTCTCCCCATACTTATTCAATATAGTACTTGAAGTTCTAGCCAGAGCTATAAGACAACATAAAGAGATTAAGGGGATACAAATTGGAAAGGAAGAAGTCAAGCTCTCCCTATTTGCAGATGACATCATAGTATACATGAGTGACCCCAAAAATTCAATCAAGGAACTGATACAACTAATAAAAACCTTCAGCAACATTGCAGGATACAAGATCAACTCAAAAAAGTCAGAAGCCCTTCTATATACAGTAGAGAAACAGGCTGAGAAGGAAATCAGAGATACATCATCCTTTACAATAGCCACAAATGTTATAAAACACCTTGGGGTTACTCTAACTAAGCATGTGAAGGACCTATATGGCAAGAACTTTAAGTCCCTGAAAAAAGAAATTGAAGAACATGTCAGAAAATGGAAAGATCTCCCATGCTCATGCATAGCCAGGATTAACATAGTAAAAAAAAAAAAAATGGCGATTTTACCAAAAGCAATCTACAGATTCAACACAATTCCCATCAAATTACCAACACAATTCTTCACAGATCTGGAAAGAATAATACTCAACTTCATATGGAAAAACAAAAAATCCAGGATAGCCAAAAGAATCCTGTACAATAAAACAACATCTGGAGGCATCACAATCCCCAACCTCAAGCTCTACTATAGAGCTACAGATATAAAAACAGCTTGCTACTGGCATAAAAACCTACATGTGGACCAATGGAATCAAACTGAAGACCCTGACATTAATCCACACAGCTATGAACATATAATTTTTGACAAAGAAGCCAAAAATGTACAATGGAAAAAAGAAAGCATCTTCAACAAATGGTGATGGCATAACTGAATGTCAATGTGTGGAAGGCTGCAAATAGATCCATATCTGTCACCATGCACAAAACTTAAATCCAAGTGGATCAAAGACCTCAACATAAATCCAGCTACTCTGAACCTGATAGTGGAGAAAGTAGGAAGTACTCTTGAATGCACTGGCACCGGAAATCACTTTCTAAATATAACACCAGTAGCACAGACACTGAGAGAAACAATCAATCAATGGGACCTGTTGAAACTGAGAAGCTTTTGTAAAGGAAAGGACAAGGTCAACAAGACAAAACGACAGCCTACAGAATGGGAAAAGGTCTTCACCAACCCCACATCTGACAGAGGGTTGATATCCAGAATATATAAAGAACTTAAGAAATTAGACATCAAAATGCCC
Organism: Onychomys torridus; assembly: GCF_903995425.1. Classification (NCBI taxonomy): domain Eukaryota; kingdom Metazoa; phylum Chordata; class Mammalia; order Rodentia; family Cricetidae; genus Onychomys; species Onychomys torridus. The sequence continues at coordinate 3,536,305 of NC_050463.1, forward strand.
AACAGTGCAATTAAGAAATGAGCTATAGAACTAAGCAGAGAATTCTCCACAGAGGAAGTTCAAATGGCTGAAAGACATTTAAGGAATTGCTCAGCATCCCTAATTATCCAGGAAATGCAAATCAAAACAACTCTGAGATACCACCTTATACCTTTCAGAATGGCTAAGATCAAAAGCACAGAAGATAGCTTATGCCAGAGAGGATGTGGAGCAAGGGGAACTCTCCTCCACTGCTGGTGGGAATGTAAGCTTGTACAGCCACTTTGGAAATCAATATGGGGCTTCCTTAGAAAATTGGGAATCCATCTCCCACAAGACCCAGCTATAGCACTCTTGCGCATATACCCAAGGTATGCTCAATCATACCACAAGGGCATTTGCTCAGCTATGTTTGTATCAGCTTTGTTTGTAATAGCCAGAACCTGGAAACAACCTAGATGCCCTTCAACTGAAGAATGGATAAAGAAAATATGGTACATATACACAATGGAGTACTACTCAGCAGAGAAAAACAATGACATCATGAGGTTTGCAGGCAAATGGATGGATCTAGAAAAAATCATCCTGAGTGAGGTAACCCAGACTCAGAAGGACAAGCATGGTATATACTCACTCATAGGAGGATACTAGATGTAAAACAAAGATGACTAGACTGCTACCCAACTCCAGGGAGGCTACCTAGAAAACGGGACCCTAGAAAAGACCCAAGAATCACTCAATGACAGAGAAATGGATGAGATCTACATGAACAACCTGGATGACAGTGGGAGTAATGAAGGGCAAGATTTGAGGGAAAGAAAGCTTACAGGATCAGGATATCCCAGCTGGATCAAGAACAGAAAGGGAGAATGAGGAATAACAGACCATGATAAATGAAGACCACATGAGAACAGGAATAGGCAGAGTGCTGGAGAGGTCCCCAGAAATCAACAATGATATATCCTCTGTAGTCTGCTGGCAATGGTAGAGAGAAAGCCTGATCTGACCTAGTCTGGTGATCAGATGGCCAAACACCCTAACAGTCGTCTTGGAACTCTCATCCAATAACTGATGGAAGTGGACACAGAGATCCTCAGCCAGGCCCCAGGGGGAGCTCCAGGTGTCCAACTGTCGAGAAAGAAGAGGGTCTGCAAGAGCGTGAATTGTTGAATCCACGATTGCAAAAAGCACAGGGACAAATAGCCAAATGAATGGAAGCACATGAATTATGAACCAAAGGCTGTGGAGCCCCCAGCTGGATCAGGCCCTCTGGATAAGTGAGACCATTGAATAGCTTGATCTGTTTGGGAGACACCCAGTCTGTGGGACCAGGATCTGTCCTTAGTGCATGAGCTGGATGTTTGAAACCTTGGGCTTACACATGGACACTTTGCTCAGTCTGGAAGGAGGTGACAGGACCTGCCTGTACTGAATCTACCAGGATTAAATGAATCCCCAGGGGTGCCTTGATCCTGGAGGACATGGGAATGGAGGGGAGGGGCTGGGGGGGAAGACGGGGTGGGGGCAGGAGGGGGAGGACAGGGGAACCCATGGCTGATGTATAAAATTTAAAACACATAATAATAAAGAAAAAATTATTTATTAAAAAATAATAATAATGATGTCTCTGCATTTATGACTGAATCTTGAGATTGTAATAGAGTCATTCATTTATCTTAAGAAGGGAGTGCACTGAATTTTTCCTTGGGATTTTCACATTTGCATAGGACATCATAGCATTTGTATTCCTAGTAAAGTTAAAACGGAGTAACTTCCAAGAGATACCAGAACTTTTTATCATATGGGTCTCTATTCAATCTATTCACTAGATTGTCCTGACCCTCAGAATAATGAAACAAGTAATACTGTTCATAATTTTGATTCTTGTTCTTGATTGCAGAACAAGTTTATAATTTGCTTGCCTATAGCATACTCATATATCAAATGACAATAAGTTTATCTACATCTGCAGTCAAAACCACTCTAGATACCCTGCATTTAAAATTTTTTTAAATGGGCCAAATGGTGGAGTATGGTCCAGGACTGGAGTCATGTAAGGGGAATTCTGGGTGTTTGTAAGAACACATCAAGTAAACAAGACAGGATTTTTGTGACTTTAGTTTCTTCAAAACATGGCATTATTATTGGAATGTATTTTTGTGCTACTCTCGGGTGTAGCAAATGGAAATGAGTTTATTTCAGATTTTTCATTATTGTTTATTATTGTTATTCAATTAAATGTTTAAACTATCCTTTACATACCCTGCAGAAAATCATGATTTCCAAGTGTGGCATGTCTTACAATAGTATACAGCTGAAGCTCAGGAGAACTTTACTCACTGACCTTTCTTCACCCATAGAGTAAAAGTTGTCTGGGGCTCTGAATAATTTTTGCTATTACATGAGACTCTGGTCATGTCATTTGCAGGTTCCATTCTTCCAGGTCCCACTGCCTGCAGAGGAGAGACTAATGAGGACTATTGTGGTCCAGCCCCTTGACAGCCCTCTCCCAGGGTCCATGGAAGGATCTATCAACCAGCTGAGAAGTCTATTTTTAAGAATGGTGAATTAATCTGCGTACACAAAACTTGCGGCGAGCTCCTCGACCAGCGAGGAAGAACGACCACCACTCGAGGATTCTTCTCAGATCACACTTTATTGGAGCGCCTCTTGATTAAGGGAGAGCGGGAGGTGAGGGGCCCCGAGAACAAAAGGGCAGCTGCTTATATGGGAAATCAAGCGAATGGGTTACTCTGTGATTGGATCCCGCCAGAATTCAAGCACGGGGCGCCACGGGATAGGCTTGGGGACAGGCTTGGGGACATAAGGTCATGATGCCAACACTCGTGCAGGTGCAGTGTATATCAGCCACAGAGCTCTGCAATTACCTTTATATGGAGTTGTTTATGAACTAGCGATTCGGGCCCGGCGCCATCTCGGAATGGCGGTTGGCGGCTCCTAACAAGAACTGTTAGTTCATATGCTTTATTTTTCTGCGTCAGTTCTCTTTCTACACACCTTCTATCTTGCTCTGTTACTTAGCTCCTTTCTTGCCTGATTCTCTCTACATCTTTCCGCTGTTTGACTCTCTCTATATCTTTCTGCTCTCTCTACATCTTTCCGCTGTTTGAGTCTCTCTACATCTTTCTGCTCTCTCTACATCTTTCAGCTGTTCCCTCTTAGTGCTGTCTTAACTCCTTCATCTTAGTTTTGCCCATCTTGGTCTTTCTCATCTCATTCTTACTCACCTAGTTCTTCCTCTCGTCTGGCTCTTCCTCATCTTCCATCTTATCCTTCTAGTTCTAGTTCTCCTCCAATCTAGTTCCCCTCCAATCTAGTTCCCCTCCAATCTAGTTCCCCTCCAACCTAGTTCTCCTCCAATCTACTTCCCCTCCAACCTAGTTCTCCTCCAATCTACTTCCCCTCCAACCTAATTCTCCTCCAATCTACTTCCCCTCCAACCTAGTTCTCCTCCAATCTACTTCCCCTCCAACCTAGTTCTCCTCCAATCTAGTTCTCTCCCAAGTCTCTGGGGTTTACAGTTACATACCCATGCAATAGTAATGCTCAGGCTAAGGCAAGGTCATCAAGCTTGAATTCTTACAGGGTCATCAAGGCAGATAAGAGTTTTCCTCAGACAGTGACTGTCAGACTTTCTTTTATAACCCAAAAGGGGAGTAGTTAAAGGAGTAGGTCAACTAAGAGCTAAAATTGGGTAACAGCTCAGAAAAAGGGAATTTATGTGCTCAAATTACATTCCTAGAAGTGGCTGGGCAAAATGTTAGGAGTCTATGATGTTAGTATAAATTATGAGTGAAATAAAACTTTATAAAACTGTCTCAGTGTAACTCGGTTGTGCTGTTTACTGGCAGGGAAGGGATATCTAGACAGCTGTGCCATAGCTTGATGTATCTGGTATGCAAAAATTCCTCTTGTCCTAAGTTAAATGTCAAAAAGGAAGTTTTAGAAATACTACTAGGGTTGTTGTACAGGGGTGTCTGAGCTTAATTTGCACAAGAAACAAAGCTATATACCTAACATCTGCCTGACCTAGGCAGTGTCTCCATATGGATATTTACTTTAATTCTGGAGACCAGGTGGTCTGAAATGCTTTGTCCTTGGATGTTAACTAAAGGAGATATCTGATTCTAATGCTAAAAATGAAAAGCAGAAGGCCTGGGAGCAGGAAACCTTGTCTATGAGACTGTATCCAAATACCTTAATAGTATATGCCAAAAAAATTATCTTAATCCACACTGTTTAGTAGTTCTTAGAAAAAAGAATCAATTGAGAAAACTATGAAGGTGCACATGAAGTTCAGAGCAGGAAATAGCTGGTACATTAAAAGCCGAATAATACTAAATACTCCTCGAGATTTGGCTTTTCCTCTGGAAGAATTCCTTGACTCTTCCAGGTATATCTTTACCATATACAGCTGAATTCTTACTCTATTTCTGCAGCTTATAGCAGGAGACAATGGTATGCCCTCACAGCCTGCAAACTTTTTGTTTTATAAAGATAGGGTCTCACATACTCCAATTCTTTTGAATTGGAGCAGTGATGGCTATAAAAGGTCATGTGAACACTGAACCAAATACTTTATAATGGTAAGTTTCACTTGTTGGACTTGTACCTTAATGAGGTAAAAACATTATAATGAATCTATGACTTTGTTACTTTATGTCAATAAAATTTTTTGCTTATAAATGTCAAGAAATGAAGAAATTTAAAAGTCCAATTTCTGTGTTACCAAGATTGTTAAAAGGTACTCTCAGACAAGCCTTATTACTTGAGATCAATCTTGCAATGAAAAAGGTATCAACTCCAGAACACTATGCTCTCACCTCTACACATGCACCCTTGTATATACAGCCAAGCTTGAGGACTTCACCCTCCTGCTTTCACCAGTTCCTGGGATGACAAATTCCATGAATAATTCTTTTTTACATCGAAGCCTGGTGCATGCTGGGCCATCATTGAGATTCACCTGAGCTTGAAAACACTGATATACCAGACTTGGTCGTGCACAGCTGCACATTGAGACCTTCTCAAAATCAAAACAAAACAAAATACAAACAAACCAAAAACTTCATTACAAAGAAGTGTGTCTGAGTATTTGTGTGTGTTTTGAGAAACGGTCTCTCAGTTGCCTAGGCTGACTTTGAACTCATACTATAGCCCGTGAACTCCTGACATTCCTGCATCAGTATCTAAGTACCTGGCTCACAAGTGTGCACCACCAAGTGAGTAAGGTAGGGCACACAGAGGCTTAACTACCTATCACATGATGCACAGCCAGTAGCCAGAGGTAGCATAGCAGAATTAGAATATTTCTTGGGTCAAGTTGGAACCCAGAACTTTCCTTGAGGTAGAAAGCCATGTGCTTCCCATGAAGGGTGGGAAGAGCACCAGTATCTAAGCCTATTTGAACAATCAATATTCAGAGAATCTTGTGTCACCTAGAGCCACAGACACAGCATGAGTCATTGATTACTGAGAAGAGGCATGTGGCCCAGTCTCAGATTACCACAGCCTAGATGCAGCACTATGGGATTTGTACAAAATTCAAGAGAACATCCTAGCCCCAGTACTATGCCCAGGAGGCCCAAGGATAAGGACAAGAAGATGGGTTCCCACCTTGCTCAGTCATGGCCCATGAACCTGACATTATATAGAACTGAGCATATTACCCATTGGCATGGTCTTATGAAATGGTTTTATGACCATTTCTAACATGGGAATTTGGGGCACAGAGAATAAAGAGATTCATAAATAGAGCCACACTTGGTGTGGATGCCAAAACTGGTCATTGTAACCATAGTAATAGAATTCAGCCCTTAATGTACTCTCTAATTATCCCTATTTAAGGTAATAGGCACAGAGTGATGAGGCCATTCACACAAGGTCACATAGACACAAAATGGATCATTAGCCAGTATTTTAACCTGTTTTCCACCTAACATTTTAATGTTCTTTAAATTACATATTTATTAATGTGGGGGACAGTGCTGGCATATATGGAGGTCAGAGGACAACTTGCCTGAATCTTTTTTCTCCTTCCACCGTGTAGGACCCAAGGTTCAAACTCAGGTAGAGACAGGCATGCCAGCAAGTGCCTTTACACCCTGAGCCATTTCACAGGGTCACAGTTGGGTTTTTGTGTGTGTTCTTTGTGTGCATGTGCATGTGCGGTGGTCAAAGGTTAACCGTGGACATCCCATAAAATGAGATTAAAATGCAAATGGTGATTATGGTTACTGGGCATGGCCAGGCTGCCTCAGGCTCTAGTTTTCACTTGATTTGCCAACAGATATCCAGGAGTTGAAGAGCTAATGAAACAAAGTATTTCCTGGACTACAGGCAATATTGGGTCTTGTTCCAATTTCATGTGAACAGACAAGGCTGTGTGTTAATAGATGCCAAAGTGTGATTTCAAATCCCTGCAGGGCTACAAAAAAGATATTTCATTGGATTTTCTCCCCAGACATATTAGGAACTATTTTATTGGGCTTTACCAATAAAAGTCCCTAGTCAGGTTGGCTACTGGCGTAAATCAGTGACTCTTTACAGTAGAGGTGCAGATGTCCCTGGTGCATGCCTAGATGGGTGTGGCCACTCACAGAGTGTTTTCCCCCACCTTATCACAGAACTGTCAAAAGTATCTTCATGCTGAAGAAGGCTCTGAGGGTGCAGCTGGCCTGCTCAGAAATTGTTGAAGAAGAGGAAACACCAGGAGATTGAGGTACTAGCTCTGTGGAGCAGGGGGTAGGTGACAAAAGCTACAGGCAGAGCAGTCAGGGAGCAGACAGGGACAGCTAGCAGGACCTAGGCTGATCAGTGTACCTCAGGGTCACTTTCCTGAGCCAGTCATCAGTGGCAACTGAACGTGGGGTTTTGACTCAGGAACAGAGGTATGTGAGTGTGTCTGGGTATGGATGGACCTCCCCTTCCACACCCCCTCCTCTCCTTCCTTCTACTCCACTCTTTCTGTTTTGAGGCATGGTCTTTTTTTTTTTAAACTTCAACATTGTCTTACTGATCTCTGGATCCTGTTTGGAAGCATCCACATTGTATCTCCTGTCAATCTGTACAGGCCTAAGTAAAACCCCATACCCTACCCTGCTGCCTTCCCACCTCTCACTGCCATGAAGGAAGTCCTTGGCTGGGACTTTGGTGACCCGCGGGAAAGAGGCCTCTGCACAGCCATCTTAGCTGTGTCTTCTCGCTCAAACTCCTGCCAGCATTGGAGACACCCTGCTTGCCTAACCTTGGAGTGTGATATGTCTGTCTTCCGTTACTACATTAGCACTCAGAGACCAGTGCCACAGCTCCAAAGTTCACAGAAGGAAACTGGCAGGTCTTCATCTATATTAACAGCATGAGCTATGTTGCTTCCTGATTCTGTCTATCTCCCCTCTCTTCCTTTCTCATCAGCCCCCCAAGAAAAGCAAAGAGAAGTAGAGTGGCAGAGCAGGTAGTGCTGGCCACACCGCATCCTGCAACCAGCCTCTAAACCTTCAGATCCAGATCCAGGGTTCTCTGGAGGTAAAATCAGCACAAAAGATTGCACAGTTCCAGGATCAAAAGGTGCTAGGAAACACAGTCTGCATGCTCCCCGCTTTCCCTCTGCCACTGCAGACTGCTCCCCGACATCTAGGCACCAAACGCCCCTCAAATTACAGATGCTCCCGTGGCTCAGCCTCTCCATGGCCTCACACAGCCATCCTCAGCTCCACAGGCTGTCAATAACACATCAAAGCGCTCTCTGTAACTTCCTTTCCAGAACGGAAGCAGCTGGATCATCCCCGTTCTTGCTTCACTGCTTTGAGAAAGGGATAAAAGCAACGGATCTCTTCTCTCTCCAAAGGAAATTGTACATGAGGACATTTTTTACTTTCAATTTCAAGGGAACTTCTTGAGTTATTCAGAGAATCCCTGGAGGTGAAGATGCACCAATGGGTAATGCCCTTAAAGTCAGCATCTTCTCCAAATATGGTGGAAGCCAACCCGTGAAGTCACAAGACATTCCCTAGGATAGAGTCCTCTTAGGGTGCCTGAGGGAATGTTGGGAAACTGGATAGGCCTTCCAGGAGCTTGCCTGATCACCCGGAACACCACTGGAGAACAGTAAAGAGACTTGCCAAGCTATGGATGGGCAAAGCTGCCAACAGAGAGCTGCAACACAACACTGACAGGCCACCCTGACTCAGTCGGCACACAGCGCAACCACGGCTTCTCAAAAATTCTGCTATTTCAGCCCCACAAATTCCTCCTCTCGGTCGGGTTGAGAAGCAGCCATTTCTTTGCTTGATCAAAGCCTTCTTCTTGCGGTCACGGGAGCGGTTGCACCGCTTCCTGTTGGATTCCTCCTTCTCCTTCTGCTCCTGGAGGGCCTGCGCCTCGATCGATGTCTTTGACTTTCTTCAGCTGTTTGGCCGCCTGAGCCATGGCAGTTCGCCGCTCTCGGTCCCCGCCTCCCGGGCCCGCGGTCTCTACGATCCGCCGGCGGCGACACCTTCCCGGGTCGAGCCGCCGGCTCCCGCGGCTGTGCTGAGTGCGAGCTGCTCACCCGCGGCTGCCAAGGCTTCAGCGCCCGGAGGGCAGGCGCGGGGCGCGGAGGGCGAGGCGAGGCCGGCGCGTGGCTACCCGAGCTCCGGGATGGAGCCCCAGCCGCGGCCCTGGGCTCGCCGCGCGTCCTCTTCGTGCCCGCCCGCCCGGGCCCCCTCTCCTGCGGCGGCGGCGGCAGAAGGAGGCTCGTACTGCCGCGCGGGCCGCGTAGGGCGGACTCGCGGGCTTGCGGGAGGTGAGGGGGCATCTCCGCGCGGCCACACCACCAGGCTAGGAGCAGGGCGCTGCGGGCGCGGGGTCCCCACTGCAGCGAGGCCCAGGAGCGCGGCCGGGGGTTTGGGGGGGGCGGGGGGCGAGAAGGCGGGAAGGCTCCCAGAACAAAGACGGAGTGGAACAAAGAAAGCGGAAGCGCTCACCCTGAGCCCGAACCGGGCGCCGACGTAAACGCCAGCATCGCCGGGTTAGGCTGCAGAGCGTAGGACCTGGGCGCCGCCGCGGCACGGACTCCGCTAGCACCGAGCCCGGCCAGAGGCGCCCTCCGGGAAGGGCCGAGGCTCCTGCATGAGAGCCTGATTGGCCCCTGTCAAAGCAAGAGGGCTTTTCATTCGCATATTTAGCAACTATAGGTAGAAAAACGTGTCCAAGCGTCAATTAATTCCTTTTCTTTTCGCTCTGTTTGGACGGGAGTGGAACTGGGTCTCCTCACCAGGGACCGCCCACCCTGCATTAGCAGGTCTCTTCTCCACCCTTTTAGGTACTGTAGTCGGGTGTTTAGCTGTAAAGAGCCTTACCAGTTGGGGTCATGCAGCTACCATCGCAGACTGTGGGAGGGAGAAGTGGCTTACTCTCATTTCACCACTCAGTCATGTGACAGGCGGGGAAACTGAGGCCCCGACCTATGAACATTGTCTTTCAGTCTGCCACAGCTCCAACCTACTCCTTCCCTGTCTCGCGGGATGCTAAGGACAGAGTTTTGAACACCAGTGTTTGAGACTTGGAGAAGTCATGAAAAAGCCTGCTTCCTCCTGCCCCACCCCCACCCCCCCCCCCAGCCTGTTTAGAGGCATGGTCTTATGTGACCCTGGATGACCTTGAACTTCTAATCCCTCTGCCTCCCTTTCCCTTGTCCCTACAGATGGAGGCCTAGGAGCATGGTGCTGTGGTGGTTTTATGCAGCAGCCATCTCCTGTATGTAATTCAGTCTCCTGGCTCCTGACTCCATCTCTGAGTTCCAGCTTTCCTTCAGCAATCCTCTGCCATTGCCCAGGCCTCAGTTTCCTCTTATGTTCTGAGACAGGCTTGTGGCTTCTGGGAACATCCATGTCCACAGACCTATCTCACGGAGCATTAACAAACTTGGGTTTGAGTGGGGAAAATACAGGGGTCAGTGGAGTACCCAAGAGGGGCACCAGGCTGTGCATCTGCCTGTGTCCCCTACCATCTAACTGCAGGGACAGATGAATGAGGATGTGCAGTTCATTCTCAGGCAGATCCTGCAGGTGCAGCAGTTAGAGGCTTAGGGTCAACGAGGACATGGCTCAGGTACTCACATCTCCAACCTTCACCACTGCAATCCAAAGCCTCAGAGACAACCCTCCCAAGGCCTCGGGATGATGAATGGGGCTCATAATGCATTGGAATGGCAGCCTGGTACTTTACTGATGTCCAGTTGATCTCACCACCCTACACTCTCAGCTCCCTACCCTTTGACCCTCTGATTCCCATCATTCTTTATCTAATATGACTCCCCATATGCCACCTACATTAGAACTGTCCACTCAGGGGTATATGGTCACTAAAAGAGGGAGAAATAACCAGTATGAGGTGAGGGCAGGGATAAGGCAGGTGGATTCCAGAGAAATTCTGATCTTCTGGACCCAAAACACAGTGACAGCAATAAACATGATTGTAGTGCGATATGTACAGAACCCAAGGTATGGAGTTGTGGCTCATGGGGGGAGACTCTACCTATGATACCCCACTGAATGGCTGGAGGCATGCCTTAGGGTTGGAATCTTTGTCTAGAATCCTCCTTGATAGGTTGGGGGCATGGTCAGTGAGAGCCTCTACCTAGAATCCCCCTTGAGGGGCTGAGGGCATGGTCAGGTGTATAACCTTATCACATCCCTAGATTCAGTGGTACCTGGAACAATGGATCCATAGTTGAGGGAGTCTAAAGTTTCAAGCAATAACTATCTTTACTCACTTCCTCAGACAATATATATTCTGAGGTTTAAGAAAGCTCACATGAGTAAATACAATCACTAGGACAAGCAAAATGTGGCAAATGCATGTTTTAACATAGACTCATAAACATTTAATTGAATAACTGCATCAAGCAAGAGTAATAAGAAGTAAATGCAGTACAATCCACTACACTTTGGAGAAGCACAAACAAAAACATTCCAAGAACAATTTTGTGTTTCTATGAAACTGAGGTCACAAGACTTTTGTCTGGTTTTCTTGGAATGTTCTCACAAGCTCTCAGAACTCTCACATGACTGTGTTCCTGGAGTGTATTCTGTCAAGCATGAAACAACAACTTATACATGACCTACTAACTCCAATCATTCTATATTTATCTTCTCAACCCAGATCCCCACACTGGACACCTCTATTTTTGGTATCCTATTTTCTGTTTTTGTTTTGTTTTGTTTTATCATAGAATGTTTTGGTGTTCTAATCCACAGGGAAAAAGTAAGGACTTAGATTCTACCCCAATTTAGATTAAATGAATTTACTCTTATTGCTAGCAGAAGGAAGGCAGCCTTAGAGCCAATGCAATATGCTGTGTGGAAGTGGGGAGGAGGCGGGTAAGGTCAGGTTTGAAGGCAGACATGAGATAGGTGAGCGTATAACTATTCATGGATCCCACAACTGGGCAGGAAAATTGTTTTACTTTCCTCAGTTGTTCCTTCCTTTCCTGCTATATAGTAATAAAAAGACCAATTCGGCCTTTCAAATAGCAATAAGTAAGTTTTACATAAGCAAAGGCAGCTATTAATACTTCACAGGCATCATCCTATTCCTGTCTCAGCTGCAGGCTACTAGGTTCTCCCAGAGCATTGGATTTTGCATTCCAGAGCAAAAAAAATCAATGGTACTTAAGTTATGCCTGGCTCCATTTTAAGCTTCTTTATCTAACGAAGGGGACCTGTGTAAATTATTACTCTGGTCTGAGTACTCTAACAGTAGGCTTAAGTCAGTTCATTTCTTGGCAGGCAAAAACAGTGCCATTGTTACAGCTGACTGACATGGCCTCACAAGATCAAACTGGTTACAATTTTAGTGTTCTGCTTCCACCTTTAAATCCTGGCATGATGGGCCAGTGCCACCACAGACAGTTGAAAATGTGTTAAAGTTTTGGCAAAAGTGGTAAAAGTGATAGAGGTGTGGGCAATTCTAAATGTTCCTTATTGAAATTGCTGATGCCTAGTGATATATATCCTGTGCCATTATATGTTGGAAGTATGTAATCTGCTTTTTGATTTTCATTTTGTAGAGGATTACAGTTAAAAGACTGCCAAATCTCAGAAGAGATTTTAAACTTTGGACTTCATTACACTGTTGAGACTGTGATAAACTGTGGGGACTTTTGAAGTTTGCCTAAACACATTTTACATTATGATATTGTTACAAGCTTATGGGGACCTGAGAGTGGAATGTGGTGGTCAGAATGTAATCATCCACCCACCCCAATCACATAGGGAGAGGCTATTAGGAGGTGTGGCTTTGTTGGAGCAGTTATGGCCTTATTGGCAGAAGTGTGTTTCTGTAGAGATCTTTGAGGTTTCAAATATGACCAAGTCACACCCAGTATCACAGTTAACTTCCTGTTGCCTTCAGATCACTATCTATCCAGAATCATAGACCTGGAAAAATGGAGCCCCAAAATGAAGCAGACTAAAGTTTCATGAAATGGCTAATTTTATTCAGAGTACTACACAATTTTTATTCTTAAGGTTTAAAAAAGTCATAAGTAAAGTTCTCGTGAGTTAAGGACAATCCCAAGGACAAACTGTGGCAAAACAGTTTTTTCCATAGAGGCATATGAAATATAGTTTGAATGTTTAAATGACTAACACCACCAAGCAAAAAGGAGTAATCTTAGGTAAACACATTACTATCTGCTATACCTGAAAGAAGCACAAAAGTGCATTCTAGAAACAATCCTGTGGTTTGAAGAAAATGAAGTGACAAGACACGTGCTGTTTTCTTGGAGTGTAAATATAAGCACTCAGAATTCTCCTCACACTACTTCATTCCTTGACATTTTTCCAACTACACAATTTAATTAATTTAAAAAATAACATATATATGAAGAAAGCCCTCTTCACAATATGGAGGCACACATACATACACACACACACACACATACACATACACAATCATGCTTTTACACCATATGTATACCTGGTACACAGTGAAACCAGAAGAGCGCATCATATCTTCTTAACCAGGAATTATAGGTATTTCTGAGCTGTGTGTTGTGCCTGCTAGTAACCCAACTTTGGTTTCCAACAGCAGAAGTACTAATGAGTTGATGTTCCATCCCATGAATGTGTCGTTATAATGCAAAAGATTAAGTTACAATGTCCCATTATTTCTTTTGTCTTCAGTCACTGGGAAATGATGAAAGTCTCTGCTCATCAAAGGAATGAATGGATTTCTATCCCTCTGTAAATGGACTCTGCACATTGGTTCTAATTGTCATTGTTAACACACTTCTCTTGATGTGAATAAAAGCAGCAAAAGGTTTAGTAGAGATTCCAAATTATATTAGGAAAAGTTCTATAATGTGACATTTATTTGCTATTTATTTATTTATTTATTTATTTATTTATTTATTTATTGGCAGGATCTCTCTATATAGCATGGTGTTCCCAGGACTCACTATATGGAACAAGCTGATCTCGAACTTGCAGAGTTCTGTCTGCCTCTGTCAGGAAAGTGCTGAGATTACAAGCATTCACCACTATGATCACCTGAGATATGTTTTTTAAATGACTCATCTTTGAATCAGAGAATGAAAGGGTAATTTAAGATTTAAATAGGAACCACCATTGTATTGATGAACAGTGCTGCTTCTTGGAATTCAACTGGTAAATCATTTCCTATGTTCTCCGTACTTTGGTTATTTTGCTTGTTACTTTCATATTTTTTAAATTTTTCACACTGTGTATACACCTGTGCAATGGTTTGCATATGCCAGTCAGAGGACCATTTACAGGTGCCTGTTATCTACTTCCTCTATGTGAGGACTAGAGATGAAACGAAGGTAGGCAAGTTTGGCAAGTGCCTTAAACTGGTGAATGACCTCACTGGCCATTATATTGGTTTCAAAAATATTTATGTATGTGCTTGTATGTGGGTGTGCATAAGCCACAGTCCATGCGAACTATTCTGAGGAAAACTTTTTTTTTTCCTGAGGAAAACTTTTATGAGTAATGTGAGGCTCCCAGAAAATGGAACTCAGGTCAACAGGTTTAGCAGCAACCACCTTTGCCCACTAAAACAATTGGCCGGTATTAATTTATGTTCCTGAGAAAGTGGTAAGTAAGAACAAGTGTTTAGTCCTCAAAATAAACTAACTTTAACCAAAAAAATGGATGGCATTATAAATAGCACATTAATTTTAAAATGTTTCATTATTCAAATTGAGCTGTGTTTTTCTAATCTATCATGACAGTATGGTTACAATTTCAAGATGAGACAATATTTTATTGATGAAATGGTTCTAATTATACCAGTGAGACAACTCAGTGTAAAAATGAGTGTTATGAAAGGTTTTACTGCATTTATTACATTCATGGAATGTCTTTCCAGTATGAGTATTTTCCTGCCTTTGAAGAGACAGTAACCTGAAAAAGCTTTACCACATTGACTATATTCACAGGATTTCCTCTGTGTTTCAAGATTTCACTGATGTGCAAAAGCTTTACTGCATCAAATACATTAATTTGCTGTCCCTCATATATGATTTTCTCCATGGTTACAAAGACTACTGTAATGTACAAAGAGATTAGAGACTGGGTGAAGGAAATCCCAGCCCAGGCTCTGGGATGAAGAGTTCAGAGTCATTGGGAGGGTATACCTGGTACTCTTGACACAGATAGAAACTGGCAGCCACTGGCTGCTTTGACAAGTTAATAGAAAACTCAGCACTTTGTCACAAATTTGAGATCTAACAAGCATAATTTCAAAAATTATTTTAAAGCATTAAATGAAGCTTCATGATCCCATGTGCTCAAGAGACTAAAAATTTGGAGCATACCAAGGATTAATCACACCTTTCCTCTCTAGCTGTACATTGTCAGCCAGAAAAGTAACAGGCAAGATAGTCAGAATCATACCAATGTGTTGAGCACTTCTGTTGTGTTTGAACTAGTGCAACTATAGTAATTAGGTTTCTAGAAGGAAATTTACTTGTTTGTCCAAATTCTTTAGAGTTCTGGTCTGTGGAGACTCCATAATTATTTATCAGGATATTTTTGATCATCTAAAGTTGATTATCTGACTAAACACTAAAAATCCCAAATGCAGACAAATGTAGACCCATCAATCTTCTTCTTGCCACCTCCTTTTCTCTACTGTGAATATACCAGCTTGCAAGTGGACAATGGACTCTGATTCTTACAGAGGTCCCTATGCATTTGCAACTCCCCAACAAAAGACTGAGCTCTATTACAACACCTGTTCCCTTGTCTCATGCTCCTTCTCACTGACCTGCATAAATGTATTCCCAGCACTGGACAGCACAGGCAATTTTAGGTGTTCAAAGCAATTCTTAATGGCACAATACAAGGCACATCTGGCATAATGTGCTGGATTGTTATCAACTTGATATATACCGACATCATCTGAGAAGAGGGAACCTCAATTGAGAAATTGAGGTGTAAGCTGGAGTTTAAGGCTATTTATTAAATAGTGATTGATGGGGGAGAGACCAGCTTATTGTAAGTGGGCCCAACCCAAGGATCAGCGGTCCTGGGTTCTACATGAAAATAGGCTGAGCAAACCATGGAGAGCACCAGAGTAAGCAGCACTCTTCCATAGCCTCTGCATCAACTCCTGCCTCCAGGTTCCTACCCTGTTTGAGTTCCTGTCCTAATTTCCTTTGATGATGAACAGTAATAAGGAAGTGTAATCCAAATAAATTGTTTCCTCCCCAACTCATGTTTGGTCATGGTGTTTCATCACAGCAATAGAAACCAAAACTAAGATACCTATAAGACATCTTGCTCTAAAACCAAATACAAAACCAACCATGTGTAAAAATCAAAATTCTTAATGACTGGGAGACAATGGGGGAATAGAAGTAAATAGATTAGTGATCTATGTAAAAAATACAATGAAAAAAGGTGATACTATAGTATCTGAATGAGAATGCCCCCCATAGGCCATGTTTTAATACTTACTCATCCTGGAGTGGTACTACTAAGGAGGGATTAGGAGGTGGAGCATGGTTAAAGAAGGTATGGCCTAATTGGAGCAAGTGTAGCACTGGGCATAGGCTTTGAGGTTTCAAGGGCACAAGCCAGGCACAGTGCCTTTCTCTCCTCTTACTGCCTGCAGATCTGGATGTAGAACTATCAGCCATCATGTCTGCCTGTGTGCTGCCATGCTCCTCACAAAGATGATAATAGAATAAACATCTGAAACTATAATTAAATGCTTTTCTTTAAAATACTTGCTCTAGTAATGTTCTCTCTTCACAGATACTGAACACTGGACAAGAAAGAAGGTGGTGCCAGGGTACTGCTGGGACAGGCCAGACCATGCTGCTTGTTGGTAGAATGTAATCTTTGAGGCTTTAGATTAGAAAAGTGGTTGAATACTTTACGTGGGACTTAATAGGTCATACTAGGAATATTATGAATGTGAAAGACAGTGGTACTGAGTGAAATGTAGATTATAATGGACCTGCTCAAAGGTTGTAGAGAGTATTAGTAAGTGGCCTAGAGATACTTTGGCCAAGTATTTTCTGTGATACTTTGGCAAAGAATGTGGCTGCTTTCTGCCCTGATTCTGAAGGAGGGTAAATTTAAGAGATTTAGATTAATGGCATTGTCAAGACAACCTAATATTGATGCTGTCTTATGGATTTTAGAGGGCGCTCTTGTGCAGATTTATAATGAAAGGCAGCAATCTGATCAAGGAAAAAAAAAAGTCGTACATTTTTGAGCAGCAAAGGAGAGACAGGAAGTGTAATAGAGCTAGGTCTGATGCACAAAGAGATAAAAACTTTAAAGAAAAGTCTGATGATAAATGGTCCAAAGGGAATGGTAACCTCACAGCAAGAACCCACTTGGCTAGGCTTCCAAATTGTGAAAAAGGAATAAAGAGAAGCTTAAGTGGGGAAGGTAAACATCAATGGAAAGCTGGTGTAAGTGTAATTGAAGGAGGTGGCCAAGTCCACGCCAGCAAGCAGCAGAACTTGGCAAATTTGGCTTTGGTTCTAGCTTTAAAGTCAAGGTTATTGGAAAGGTATTGTGGAATCTCCCTTTGAAACTAAGGACAGCTGTTGAGGCCAGGCATGTTTCTGGGGTATCTATCCATGAAAGCCCACAGGAACCATCTCCTGAAGCTGTGGAGGTGAAG
Organism: Onychomys torridus; assembly: GCF_903995425.1. Taxonomy (NCBI): domain Eukaryota; kingdom Metazoa; phylum Chordata; class Mammalia; order Rodentia; family Cricetidae; genus Onychomys; species Onychomys torridus. Next base: position 3,553,453 of record NC_050463.1, read on the forward strand.
CCTGTGTTGTGCTGGAAACTCCAAGAAGCTGGAGAAGCCAGAGTCATTAGATACCTGCCAAGGAAACCAGCTGACAGGATGTGAAACCAGCCCAAGGCAGAGAAGAGTGTTACTGTCAATAAAGCTGAAAGGAATTGGAGATGTGAAGAGTGCTTTGACATCAGAAATGAAGATACAGAATGTGTAGTCTGCCAAGTTGATTTTTGGTCTTGCTTTGTTGTAGTATTTCCTTACTGTGCTTTCATTCCATCCTTTTGTTGTTGTTAAGAAAAAAAATTATTTATTTTACATACCAATCACAGGTCTCCCACTTTCCCCTCTTTTCTCTATTCCTGCCCCTCCATCCTCCCCTCCCCCAACCCATCCCCCAATCCCTCCTACAACAAGGTAAGGCCTCCCATGAGGAGTCAGTAGAGCCTGGCACATTCAGTAAAGGCAGGTCCAAGCCCCTTCCCCTGCCTCCATCCCACCATAGGTAGTGGGCTCCAAAAGGCCTGATCATTCACCAAGGATGGATCCTGATCCTGCTGCCAGGAGGCCCCTTAAGCAAATCAAGCTACGGGATAATGGAGCTGGGGGAGAGACAAAGTGTGAGAGCTATGAAGGAAACAAGCAATGATGGAAGGAAAAGTCATGGGGATGGGGAAAGATTGGGTGCTGGGTAAGTTCCAGGAATCCACAGGGTTGAATCCAGATTAGACTGCTAGCAATAGCAGAGAGGGTGCCTGAACTGGCTTAACCCAATGATCAGATCAGAGAATACCCTAACTGGCATCATAGAACCTTTCTCTATAACTGATAGGAGCAGATGCAGAGATCCACAGCCAAACACCAGGCCGAGCTCTAGGAGTCCAGTCAAAGAGAAAGAAGAGGGATTCTATGAGCAAGGGACATCAAGATCATGATGGGGAAACCTACAGAGACAACCATACCAAACTAGTGGGAATTCATGAAATTTAGACCAACACCTGTGGAGCCTCCATGGAACTGGACAAGGCCCTCTGCCTAAGTGAGACAGCTATATTGCTTCCTAGATACAACACCAGTAGCACAGACACTGAGAACAACAATTAATATCATACAGGTCTTTTACTTGCTTAGTTACCCCAAGGTATTTTATATTATTTATGGCTATTGTAAAGGGTGATGTTTCTCTGATTTTTTTCTCACCCCTTTTTCATTTGTATATTGGAGGGCTACTGATTTTTTTTTTTTTTTTTGAGTTAATCTTGTATCCTGCCACCTTACTGAAGGAGTTTATCAGCGGTAGGAGTTCCCTGGTAGAATTTTTGGGGTCACTTATGTATACTATCATATTGTCTGCAAATAATGAAAGTTTGACTTCTTCCTTTCCAATTTGTATCCCCTTAATCTCCTTTTCTTATCTTATTGCTCTGGCTAGAACTTCAAGTACTATATTGAATAAGTTTGGGGAGAGTGGACAGCCTTGTCTTGTTCCTGATTTTAGTGGAATCAAATTTTGAGTTTCTCTCCATTTAATTTGATGTTGGCTGTCAGCTTGCTGTAAACTGCCTTTATTATGTTTAGGTATGTTCCATGTATTCCTGGTGTCTCTAGAACCTTTATCATGAAAGGGTGTTGGATTTTCTCAAAGGCTTTTTCAGCATACAATGAGATGATCATGTGGTTTTTTTCTTTCAGTTTGTTTATATGGTGTATTACATTGATGGACTTTCATATGTTGAACCATCCTTGCATCCCTGGGATGAAGCCTACTTGGTCATAGTGGATAATTGTTTTGATGTGTTCCTGGATTCGGTTAGCCAGTATTTTATTGAGTATTGGGTATCAGGGTAATTGTAGCCTCATAAAAAGAATTTGGTAATGTTCCTTCTGATTCTATGGTGTGGCACAATTTGAAGAGTATTGGTATTAGCTCTTCTTTAAAAATCTGCTAGAATTCTGCGCTGAAACCATTTGGTTTTGGGTTTTTTTTTTTTTTTTTTTTGGTTGGGAGACTTTTAATGACCATTTATATTTCCTGAGGGGTTATTGGTCTATTTAAATAGTTTATCTGGTCTTGATTTAACTTTGGTATGGGGTACCTATCCAGAAAATCATCCATTTCTTTCAGCTTTTCCAATTTTGTGGAGTACAGGTTTTTGAGGTATGACCTGATGATTCTCTGAATTTCCTCATTGTCTGTTGATATGTCCCCCTTTTCATTTCTGATTTTGTTAATTTGGATGCTCTCTCTCTCTGCTTTTTGGTTAATTTGGATAAGGGCTTGTCTATCTTGTTGATTTTCTCAAAAAAAAAAAAAAAACCAATTGTTTCACTGATTCTTTGTATTGTTCTCTTTGTTTCTATTTTATTGATTTCAGCCCTCAATTTGATTATTTCCTGGCATCTGTTTCTCCTGGGTGAGTTTGCTTCTTCTTGTTCTAGAGCTTTCAGTTGTGCTGTTAAGTCACTAGCGTAAGATTTCTCCAACTTCTTTATGCGGGCATTTAGAGCTATGAATTTTCCTCGTAGCACTGCTTTCACAGTGCCCCATAAGTTTGGGTATGTTGTACATTTGTTTTCATTGAATTCTAGGAAATGTTTAATTTCTTTCTTTATTTCTTCCTTGACCCATTGGTAATTCAATTGGGCATTATTTAGTTTCCATGAGATTGTAGGCTTTCTGTAAATTTTGTTGTTGTTGAAATCTAACTTTAAGCCATGGTGGTCTGATAAGACACAGGAGGTTATTTCAATTTTTTCGTATCTGTTGAGATTTGCTTTGTGACCAAGCATGTGGTTGATTTTGGAGAAGGTTCCATGGGGTGCTGAAAAGAAGGTATCTTCTTTTGCGTTAGGGTGAAATAGAAATCTGTAGATATCTATTAAGTCTATTTGAGTCATAATGTCTGTTAGTTCCCTTATTTCTGTTAAGTTTCTGTCTGGCAGACCTGTCCATTGGTGAGAGTGGAGTGTTGAAGTCTCATGGAATGCTTTGGAAGGATTAGATGGTGTAGCCTTGTAGGCATGGATGTAATCTTTTTGGAGGAAGTGTGCCACTGTAAGTCGGCTTTAAGGTTCAAGTTACCAAGCTAGGCCCACAACCTTTCTTTTTGCTGCTTGTGGATAGGATGTCAATCTTTAATATACTATGTCTGGTTATGTGCTGCCATGCCCCACATGATGCCAAAATGGACTAAACTTCTGAAACTGTAAGCAAACCCTGTTAAAATGCTTTCCATTATAAGAGTTCCCATGGCCACGGTGACTCTTCACAGCAATAGCACACTGACTAAGACAGACACCAACACATGGCTTTAAAAGGAGATAACAATAATTAATGCAGACTTAGCTGTTGTGGGATATTTCCTCTCTGTGTGAAGATACATTGCTGTGGTTGGTTTAATAAAGGGCTAAATGTCCAATAGCTAAGCAAGAAGTATTGGTGGGATGTCCAGGCACAGAGAGAACTCTGGGAAGAAACTGGAGTCACCAGGGGTTACCAGCTGGACTCAGAGGGAGTCAGAGGAGTAGAATGCAGCAAAGGTAAAAAGCCATGTGGTAGAATATAAATTCAAAGATATGGGTAAATTTAAGTTATAAGAGCTAGTTAGGGACAAGCCTAACATAAAGCTGAGCATTCATAATTAAAAAGAAATCTCTGTGTCAGTATTTGGGAACTGGCTAGCAGGACCGAGAAAGACTTAAAACACTTAGCAATAATGAATTTGAAAAGAGTATAGAATCTTTTCTGGTAGCAAGAATACAATTAGTAATATAGTGTATGACCCCACCCTTGTGTAAACTATTAGCTGGTGAGTGCTATAGGCTGACACACAAGCAACAGCAAAATGCCCTGTATCTTAGCCCTCTCACCAGACTTAAGTGAGCCAATCAGGTTTTAACTTACCAATAAGAGAGAGTTGCCCAATTGGAAATTTCACTGGCACAAGTAATCTCTCCAAACTGTACACCCACCAATTTTGTTTTCTTTCATTCATATGGTATGAATTAATGCATGCTGGGAAAGTACACAGAAAGTAACTCACAATGCTCCATCAGAACAGTCTCTTTATAAGAGAATGGTAGAGCTCAATGACTTAATCTCAAACAATTTCTAATCTAGATATTACCTAGATTGTTTCCTCCTGCAGTGTACACAATAAACTATTCCTTCTATTCTGTCTCAAATGAAAACTTATGTTGCACACACAAATCATTTTCCTGCTACTGTAATGAAAAGCCCATTGTGTGACTCAAAAAAGGGGGGGTTCTATTAAAATTGTCTGATGTTACAAACATTTAATACAAGAATTTAGGAGGTTGAGTCAGGAGGACAACAAGGTCAATACCCTGTGTGACTGACTACATATGGGGATAAGGAAACATGAGTCAACATGAGTCATCATAAGAGACTTTGTTTCACAAGTATTTTTCTGAAAGGCTGGATATGAAGCTGTTCTAGATTTAATGAGCCTTCCCAATGGTAAAGTATTCCTTACACAAACAGCTTAATAAACAAACAGCTTTCATGATAACAATTCTCCAGATCTGTATAATGTTCAAGAGGATCTGTCCAGGAACAGATTTGCTGATGCATATCCTCCATAGGCTTAGGCTCTGCATATATGCTATAACCCAGGAGAAATGCTGCTTTCTGCCCTGTTATCATGGCTTACTCAGTTTGCTTTCTTATACAACTCAGGATTACCTGCCCAGTGGGATAGGCCCTATCCCATTAATCATTACTCAAGAAAATACTCTATGGATTTTCCTACATGTCAATTTGTTGTAGGAATTAAGCAGAGTCCCTGTATCTAGGATAAACATTAGACTGAATAGTTGTTTTTGAGAAGTACTTTGACCATGAAAAAAATCATTGTAGAAATAATGATTGTTTTCTGTGATCTGTAGAATTGTGTTTCTGAGGGTTCATTACAGCCTGTGCATGATTTTGGTCAATAGACACTTCTGGCATACTTGAAGCTCTTGGATTACTGGGTACCGAATCCAGTACACATGACTAAAGATGCAGGAGCATGATCCTTTCCTAGATTAGGAACCTTTGTATAAGAAACTCTTGTGTAAGAATCCATAAATACGCCTGTCAATGGTGGTTTCAGGTTGAGTCCATAGACGACTGATATTCCTGTTGCCACACAGGCCTAAAAGTTTCATCTTAGAGTGACCTCTTTCTTTTACCAATTCATCCAACCCAGAACACCCAAAATAATTCTAACTCTAGCTTCTATCAAGCTACCAAATCTAATAAGCATACCTAGAGTCATCTCGACTTCCAAACACAGATTGTTTTTAAACAAACATCAACTGTCTTAATACTCACTTTTCAGTGTGGGGATCTGAACACACACACACAAAATTTTGATAATCTGTCAAATTTAGGACTGGAGAGATGGCTCAGTATTTAAGTCTACTTACTCTTCTCACAGAAGACATGAATTTCATTTCCAGCATTAACATTGCGGTACACAATCATGCCTACATCCTGTTGTAGGGGATCTGATGCCCCTTCTGTTTTCTATGGGCATCAGACATACAAGGAAGAAAAATACACATAAAGGCAAAATTAAATAAATATAGTCAATAAAAAACACCCCAATGTTTCTTTTGTCATGATGAACAAAACAGCCAGAAATTACATAGAAATGTTACAAATATCTGTAGGACTATGCTAGGCCCAAGCACCTCATTGGGGATTCAGGCAGAGGCTTCAGCACTAAGAAATACCCAAAGATCATCATTGGGTTTTCTAGGCAGGTTACTTATGCATGAGCCACAACAATGTTCTCAGGTTTCTTTAAAGATTGTATAGCATTGTTTACTGCCATAAGTGAGTTTTAGGTCCAGAAGCTCAAACTGTCTTCTGACCCTACCCACCAAAATGTTCAGTTTCCCCTAAGGCCCAATAGTATGCCAACAGTTGTTTATAAGGACCCGCAAAGGCTCCTAAGAACATCCATATCTGACATTAACACTCCACGTACCATTGGTATGCCAGTCCAAGTAGTATAGAAGCCTGCACAGCAGCTGGTACCTGTTGAAGAGCCTTCTTCTGTTCCAGGTCCACACAAGCCAAAATAACACACCCAAGAGAGCAATTTGCTGTCTCCAGAAACCAAACAGGCACACTAAGCATTGTACTTCTTTCTTGGTCATGTGAGGGGCAGGTGCAATGACTTACCCTTTACATTAGAAGTAGTTATCTCTGAAAGGAAATCATTGCTAGACTCCTAAGAATATCAATGAGATTAGACCTTTGAATTTTGGTTGGATTTATGATCCATCCTTGATGGGCATATGTGTTAACAATGAGTTCAAAGTGGTTGCTACCTGCTTCTCACATGGTCCAATCAACATAATACCATCAAAACAGTTCATCAATGTGATATTTTGTGGAAGAGACAGGTGATTGAGATCCCTTCTAAGTTAGGACATTTAAGGACACAAAGGTAATAAATTATTTATTGATGTAAAATTGTGAAGGAAAACAGTGTCATCTATCCTTCTATAGTTTTAAATAGATTGGTTAGTGCATAATTAGAGGTTAAACACTTTGATTTTGTTGAAATTGCACCGGGAATAACTGGTTCATGAAGTCAGGAAGGACAATTGGTAAACAAAGTTATCTTTCCAACAGACTCTCCTAAGTTGTCATCAAAATATAGAGAATTCAAGAGCCGACTGATTAGTAAATTACTCACCCCATGCTTCAGCATCTTTTTCAGAAAATGGATGATATGTATCTAAAGGAGGCTCCAGTGAGGGAGCTGAGGGAGCTGGCACCTGCATCCATGTCAGTGGTGCTTTGCTCTTGATTTTGTCTGAACAAAGAAATTCATCTTTTCTGCCTCTTTTACCAATTTTAAACTTTGGTCATGAACTTTATATTCATTCCAAGAACTTGATTTCACTTCTTCATGATTAATATCCTCTTTAATATTGTGACAACAGTCCAAGTTTAAGGACCAAGTGACCTGAAATCAAAAGGGATCTTTTCTCCCTTCTTTATATGTCCTTTCATTTTCCTTTAGAACTTTGTCCAGTACTTCTTCACCTAAATTGCCTTCTTCTGGAAACCAGGAGTTGAAAACAATTTGCAAACAGTATAATATGCTTTTCATACTTGCGCTCCTACTCACTTTTAAAATGATGCACGTTCAAAATAAGGCAAAGCCTTCTCTGGTATCTGCACCATTATTCTCACTTCCTTCTCTGAGAGTCCTTGCTCTTTCATTTCATCAGCCAATTTCTGGCCCCTGTTCAAGAAACACTTGTCACCACTGTAGAGCTGGAGAGCCCAGGGAGAATTGTGCTGATAAATGAGGGATACTAAAGACTCATCCAAAAACCTACTTTATTAAGAGCCCCCACATAATTTATACTCTGGGGGTTAAGAAAGATTATGTGAGTAAAGTTCTAGTGTGTTCAAAGTGTACAATGACAAAAGCAATCCACATGGTACAAAAATATGTTTTCCCATGAAGGTATATAAAGCATAGTTCAACTGAATAAAAACAAACAATGATGAGTAATATGAAGTAAGCTCACTCCTGTTATATTGTGAAGAACACTAAAACATTCCAAGAAAAATTCTGAGTTTTGAAGAAACTGAAGTCACAATTGCCTTGCCCTGTTTTCTTGAAGTATACACAGAAGCACTCAAAATTCTCTTCACATGACTTCATTCCAGGTCAATATTCTGACAATACACATGAACAAAATAATTTTAAGAAAAGAAACATAGCATATACATAAAGATCTTTTAAAATATGGAGTCTCTCTCCTTTCTCTCTCTCTCACATACATACACACACACATACATACATACATACATACATAATGACATATGTGTATGTATATGTATATATCTGCCTTTATACCATTAACATACCTGGTGCCCAAGGAAGGCATAAAAGCGAGTCAGACCTCTGAACCAGGATTTACAGGTATTTCTGAGCCACCAGACGTAGGTGCTAGGAACCAAACTCGGATAACCAACAGCAGCAGTATGATGGGTAATGTCACTCTGCATGCCGTGAATGTGTTGCTCTGATTGGTTGATAAATAAAATGCTGATTGGCCAGTAGCCTGGTAGAAAGTATAGGCAGGATAAGCAGACAAAGAGAATTCTGGGAAGAAGGCTGAGTAAGGAGCTGCCAGCCAAACACAGAGGAAGCAAGATGTGAAGGCAGAACTGAGAAAAGGTGGCTAAATATAAGTAAGAATTATGGGTTAATTTAAGTATAAGAGCTAGTCAGTAATAAGCTTGAGCTAATAGCCATACAGTTTATAAATAATATAAGCCTCTGTGTGGTTCCTTGAATCCAAGTGGCTGAGGGACCAGCAGGTAAGAGAGATTTGTCCTGACTGCAGGCCAGGTGGGACATAGGAGAAAACTTTCAGCTACAGCAGTGGTACTGAGTCAACTCTCCAGGTTCCAAAAATGTCATTATAGTACAAATAAATGAAGATGCTCCTGATCCTTTACCCCTTCTGCCTTCCATCATTTGCAGGTGATGAAAGTCTCTGCTACTTCTTCAGTGAAGATTTCAATCCCTTTGTGAATGGACGCTGCACATTGCTTATTTTGTTAACACAATTCTCTTGGTGTGAATGACCCCAACAAATGACTTAGCTGAGTAGAAATGATTCTACATTATGATAGAGAAAGTTATACTATGTGACAAATACTTTCAAAAAATGATTATTTATTTTTCTTTTATATCAAAAAATGTTTTGACTGAATATATGCCTGTATAACCTATTGTATCCCCTAGAACTATACTTAAAGATAGTTGTGAGCTTCTGTGTGAGTGCTGAGAATTGATCCTGAGTCCTGTGGAAATGCAACCATATTTCCAGATCCCTGTTTTGGATTTTTTTGAGAAAAGATCTCTATTTATAAAAAGGCCATCCTGGAACTCAATATCAGGTAAATCAGGCTTAGCAGCAATCAAATTTGGTGATAAAATTCTCTGCCATTAGTTTGTGTTTCTGAGAATATAAGAACAAGTATTTAGTCCTCAGAATACAGTTACATGATCCAAAAATAATGATTGACAATATAAATATCAGTTTCATTTGAAAATATATTTTATTGTTGAAATTATCATGTTTCTGTATTCTTGGAATACAATATGTTAACAACTTGAAAGAGACAATATTTTAATTAAGGAGAGGCTCTACTAACTCAAGCACCAGTGAGACAGCTCGGTGGGAAAAACATGTGGACTGCAAGGCTTGACTCATTCATTAGGTTCATGGGGATTTTCACCAGTGTGAAATTTTTCATGATTTTGAAGGACAATGCAACATGGCAAGACTTCACGACACTGACTACATTCATTGGGTTTTTGTCGAGAATAATTTCTTTCAGGATTATGAGGATAATTGTTCTGTGAAAAGTCTTTACCACATTGATTACCTTCATATGGTCTGTCTCCAATAAAGGTACTTTCCTTTATTTGAAGGGGACTGTTACATGCAAAGTCTCTATCACATTGATTATATCCATAGGGTTTCTCTCCAGTATGACATCTTTCATGACTCTGAAGATGGGTTTTACGTGCAAATGCTTTATCACATTGATTACATTCATAGGGTTTCTCTCCAGTATGACACTTTTCATGCCTGTGAAGATTACTGCTACGTGCAAAAGCTTTCCCACACTGATTACATTCATAAGGTTTCTCCCCAGTATGAATTCTTTCATGACTGAGAAGATGACTCTTCCTTGCAAAGGCTTTACCACATTGATTACATTCATAGGCTTTCTCTCCTGTATGAATTCTTTCATGACTGAGAAAATTTTCCAGTGCAAAGGCTTTAGCGCTTTGATTACATAGATAGAGTTTCTCCCCAATATGTTTTCTTTCATGACTAAAAAGATTACTCTTCTGTGCAAAGGCTTTACCACACTGCTTACATTGATACGGTTTCTCTCCAGTATGAATTCTTTGATGACTACGAAGATTACTCTTCTGTGCAAAGGCTTTACTACACTGATTACATTCATAGGGTTTCTCTCCAGTATGGATTCTTTCATGACTTCGAAGATCACTCTTCTGTGCAAAGGCTTTACCACATTGATTACAACCATAGGGTTTCTCTCCAGTATGACTTCTTTCATGACTGAGAAGATTACACTTCTCTGCAAAGGCTTTACCACAGTGATTACATTCATAGGGTTTCTCTCCAGTATGAATTCTTTCATGAATGAGAAGCTTATACTTGTGTGCAAAGGCTTTACCACAGTAATTACATTCATAGGGTTTCTCTCCAGTATGACTTCTTTCATGCCTGTGAAGATGACTCTTCTGTATAAAGGCTTTACCACATTGATTACATTCATATGGTTTCTCTCCAGTATGAATTCTTTTATGTATTTGAAGATAACTAGAACATGCATAGGCTTTATCACATTGAGTGCATCCATAGGGTTTCTCTCCAGTATAAATTCTTTTATATATTTGAAGATAACTGGGACTTGCAAAAGCTTTATCACATTGCTGATATTCATAGTTTTTCACTCTAGCATGAGTTCTATGTATTTGATGAAGACTGTGACATGTAGAGACTTTATCACTTTGATTATAGTCATAGGGTTTTCCTTCCAAATGAGTTCCTTGATGTACTTTTATAGAGGAATCATATCTAAAGGCTTTATCATGTTGATTACATTCATAGAGATCCTCTTCATTATTGGTTGTTTTGTATGTTTGAAGATATCTGTGATGGTTAAAGTCCTCAGTACAAAACTCAAGTTTATCACTTCCTCTTCCCATATGAGTTTTTTCAAATCTTTGAAAAGCACTGGAAGAACTCAGAGTTTTACAACACTGATTGCATTCATAATATTTTTTTATACTGTGAGTCACACTACATGTGCAAAGTGAATCAGTACAGACAGAAGAATTTCCATATTCCTTGTACTCATAAGGGTTTTCTCCAATGTAAGAGTATAAACTTGTATCACAGTCATCATGTCTTCTCACAGTGGGGACTACTACATATCTTATAATTGTTCCCTTAGAAACAGAGGTATATTGGTTCTTTCCATATCCCTTATGCTCACATGGGTTGTATGCACACTGACAGTTGATATACCTATTAAAGGAAGAACAACAAATAAAAGGTTTTCACATTACATTCACATAGTCTAACATTTTGTGCTTTGGAGATGTGGTATAAGGATTCATGTTTCTACATCACAATAAATTCCTTGTCTCTCACAAAGTTCTCCTCTCACTAAACTACAGTAAGTTACTCAATACAAATGTATGAGGAACACTAGCTTTAATATGGAAGATTTGCTTATAAAATGTCTTAGACATATACTAATCCCCTTATCAATGTATATACCTTATGTGATGATTGAATGGTATGACAATTCTACATCACGCCTCTCATATGGCTATGATTAAAATTGTGACATTTGTTATAGCATTGTTTGTTTCCTTGTCTTATCCTTAATGGAATGCTTTCCAAACAGTGATTAGCTACCTGACATTGGAGTACATGGTGTTGTGAGAATTTAATAAACATCACACAGTTGTGCTAATTTACACTGTTCCTTTTCTTTAAAAGTTTAGGGTACATTAACATTTCTTACAAGGTACCTATGTACCAGATTGCACATGAAAATTACCTTCCATGTCTTCTAGAACTTTGATAATATTCTTCAATATTGTAGTCTTCCCATTTGTAACCTAAAATACAGTACCAGAAAATGTATGTGATATATTACTGGAAATTAGAAACAACTGAAATTACTATCTTTCATGAATCTTTGTATAATGCTTGATTTATTCACTAGATTCTTCCTCTTTCACATTTAAAATCAGCGCAGAGCAATAATCTCCAAGAAATGCTTATTCCCTTAAGTTAAAAAGTGACAGAATGATCACATTCTTACCTATAGCAGGGAGGTTTCTTACCTATAGCAGAGAGGTTCCAGTAGGTTTCCAGCATCACATCTTTGTAGAGACTCTTCTGGGAAGGATCCAGCAAAGCCCACTCTTCATGAGTGAAGTTCACATGCACATCCTCATAGGTCAATGTATCCTAAAGTATCCCATATATGCACATAATAGAAATGTTGAGACTGACTGTATTGCAAATGTACATTTCATTGAAAATATATTTACGTAATTAATTCTGCCTGATATATTCTATCTCATAGGTCATAAAATATCAAATGCAGTCATCATCACATTTTAAAAAGAAATAGAAAAGGCGAATCATGTCTTCCATTTGTGCCCTCCAAACAGAATAGGGCATTGCAGAAGAAATGCTTAGTAATATATACAGAGAGACATGCAAATAGATTAACGCTATTTAGTATACATAACAAAGTATTATAAAAATTATTAACTTCGAAAAAGGATAGACAATGTGGGTGTGGGTGGTGTTAACCTTTAATCTCAAAATTCAGGAGGCAAAGACAGGTAATGATCTTTGATTTTCAAGCCAATCATATAGATCCCAAGCAAATCAGTGTGTAGAGATTTCCAGGATAGCCAGAGAGACATAGTAAGACCCTGTCTCAAACAAACAAACAAATAGAATGCATTCAGAGGCTCACTTGAAATTCCTCCATAGAGTTAAAACATTAACTCCAATTCTGTACTTCTCAAACATTCCCTGACCCCTGATAAACTGCAAGGCTAATAATTCCTAGGAAGCAATGCATTTTTAGTAAGTTACTGACAGATCAAAGAGGTCTCAAAAATATTAGTAAAGTAAATGCTGATCTTAAAACACAATAATAAAAAATTATAGACGTGTCAACAGATAAGATTGCCTGTTGCTTTTGAAGAGGTCCTAGATCAGTTCTCAACACTCACTTGTGATTGCCAACTATTACTACCATTAGTTCAAGAGAATTCAATGCTATCTTCTAACTCCAGTAAATACCAGGCAGACAAGTGATAGTCACTCACAACCAACTGTAACTACAGCCCTAGGGGATCTGGCTCTTTCTGGTCTCCATGGGCACCAAGCAAACACAGTATACACAGGCATATAAGTAGGCAAAACAGTCATACATAGCAAAATTATAATTTATATCCTAACAAATCAAAAAGAATAAAGGGGCTGAAGATGTACCTCAGCTGGTAGCCTTCTTGCCTAGCATGGATGAATCTCACAGTTCAATTCATGTTCCAAAAAGGGGACAATCCTGAGATGCCTGTAACCAAAGCACTTGAGAGGTAGAGGTAGCAAGATCAGAAATTGAAGGTCATTCTTTGAGGACACAGGAAGTTGGAAGGCAGCTTGGGCTATATCACACCCCGCCTTAAGAAACAAAAACACAAAAAGAATCACAAAAGAATATCCCAGGAGAAAGATGGAAAAAAAGCATATGGGACATAAGTTACTAGGGAGTTGTAAAAGGCCACAAAGCTGGAATAGGCATCGACTTCATTCATAGCCACAGAAATGGCAACCTGGGTATGGGAACTGAACTCTGTCTTCTGAAAACTTCATAGGCACACTTTCCACTGAGCCATCTTTCCAGCACCTAGAAACTGTTTATGCACAATATAGCTTCATTTTCTGACTTTTATTACCAGCAGAAGATATATTTATCTTGGAAGAAGACTTTTAGAATGCCCTAAAGGAAACAGGAATTTACTGTCCACAAGCAAGAACCGATAGGATGAAATGAACCGTCATTGTTTGTCAAATAACAACCATCACATCCTTATATAATTATGTATGGCTCTGAAAATAAAATATTGAAATTTAGGCTAATGACTGCAGCATACAGAAGAGGTCTCCATAAAATTAAGTCTTGAGTAAAATGTATTTTTCAGATAGGCATGGAGGGCTGGTACCCCTGATCTCACCAACTGGGAGGTAGAAGCAAGAATATCAAGGCCAGTCTCAGTCCCATGAGGTCCTAAGTTAAAGAAAAAAAAAAGAAGAAGGAGGAGGAGGAAGAGGAGGAGGAGGAGGAAGAGAAGGAGAAGGAGAAGGAGAAGGAGAAGAAGAAGGAGAAGAAGAAGAAGAAGAAGAAGAAGAAGAAGAAGAAGAAGAAGAACAAGAAGAAGAAGAAGAACAAGAAGAACAAGAACAAGAAACAAAGTCTAAAGGGACACATAAAGGTCCCAACTGATTAAAAAGAACTCTAGGAAAAAGATAAGTTGGCTTGACATTTTAATCCCATCAGAATTTTTAAGTATGATCCAAGACTAAAATGTATTCTTCTTTCCTCTATAGACAATTAAAAATTTAGTATTGTGTGTACTTGGGTGATGCATTTGTATGATATGTGTGTCAGGGCAGGCACAAGAGTGCCACAGTGAGAGGTTGAAGATCAGAGGATGAAGTCCAGGAGTCCATTTCTCCTTCCACCAAGGGTTCCTAGGATCAAACTCAGGTCATCAGCCTTGGATACCAACCACTTTTCCCACTGAGTCAACTCACTAGCACTACTTCATGCAATTCTAACCCACAGATGGTTTCATTCCTATATCTAAATACATCTCTACTTCCTGTGGGGTTTTTGAGACAGGGTCTATTCATAGCTATGGCTGGCCTAGAACTTACTCTTTGGGCCAAGGTACTCTTGACCTTCCTGCATCTGCCTCCAAAATACTAGCATAACAGGTGTGAGCCTTCACACTATTAATTCAATGTACTAATTAAGTCAAAGCATAGAGATACATGGCAACTTCCTGAAGGGCAAAAATAAAGTGCAAGTGACAGATTCATTTAAAAATCTTTTAACTCTTGCCAATAGAAAGTCTAAACATGTAACAGGCATCACCACTTGGTCTCCTATTGGCCTAGGAAAACTTTGCATATTATGTCTCAACAACACACTGTAGAATTTGCACACCATATTCCCTGGAGGGATCTTCATCCTGTAATGACAGAACTGTTTTGTGCTTTTGGAACATGGTCTTATTCCATGCTCTTGTTTGGTCTCAAGCTAGTGGAGATCCGTGTGCTTCAGCTTTTCAGGGGCTGGGATTACAGCTGTGAGTCACTATGACTGGCTCAAGGAAATTCTCTATAAAAGATGACTCAGTGGGTGCGGGCATCTCTGGAAGGACAGGCTGTGCTGGAAGTTCAGCACGGCCCCAGGAACTGGGGTCGCAAGAGCTGGGTAGCAGGGAGGCTGAGGGGGCCTAGGCAGAGCAGGCGGGAGGCGTCCCAGGCTGGAAGATAGCAGGCCTACACCTGAGGTGCTGCCTTTCCCGCGCAGGGACCCTTTGCGCTGAGTGTCGGAATAGAGAATGTGGATGAATGAAGATGACTGGACGGGAAGGAGGACAGGAAGGCTGGAGAAGCGGGAAGAAGGGAGATGTGATATTTTAGGGATGGCCCCAGGGTGAGTCCGGATGCTGGAGTCCTTGAAGGAAAAGATGTCAGAGCAAGAAGAGAATGGCTTTTTTGAAATGCTAGACTATGAACATGTAGAAGATGAAATTTTTCCTCCCTTCCCACCTCCAGCCTCTCCTGAGAGAGATCCTGCAGAAGCTGAACCTGATGAAGAATCAGGGAGTGGAGCACCTACCTGTTCCTGTACCGCCAACGAGAACAGTTAAAAGGAAAATACCCAAGCTAGATGCTACTAGATTAACTTCAGAGAGAAGGCTTCCAGCCTTAAGGCATTGTTTGACAACACAAAATTCAAGGGGAAGGGTCATGAAGCTGAAGACTTGAAAACGCTAATCAGACACATGGAGCCACTGGGCGCATAGGCTATTTGCCAAGCTGCAATTTGAAGATTTTATTGACAGAGTTGAAAACCTAGGAAATAAAAAGGAGGTTCAGACCTGTTTAAAACTAATTCGACTTGATCTTCCTATTGTACATGAAGATTTTGTTAACAATAATGATGAAGTTGAAGAAACTAATCCCCTTGATGTAACTGCTGCTGGATCTGATCCCTTCTTGACAAGCTCATCTGACAGCAAGAAGTTGGCTTCTGAATCAAGTAGAAGCCTAACAGAAGAACAGCAACAGAGAATTGAGAGAAATAAACAGCTGGCCTTGGAAAGAAGGCAGGCAAAGCTACTGAGTAACAGCCAGTCCCTAGAAAATGACGAGTTAATGAGTACATCTTGGGCACAGCCAGTTGAAGAGAGCAGTACTGGTGAGGAGCAAGAAGAGTCAGGTGGATTAAACAGACGCTACAGATGGTCCACGTGATGTTCCTTCTGCCAATACAGATGAAGAGGAACAGCTCAAAGCAGAGGACAAACAGCTGAACCATACTAACTTAGACTAATCCTGACATGTTCCAAGTAGCCAGGCTTCCACAATAGAGTCCTGTAAGTTTGGGGTTATTTGTAAAATTTTCTACTTTGTGTAAGTCTCTTAAGTCATAAGACTGCTATGGATTCCTGCTTAAAATACAATGACTATTTATAATTGTGTTTCCTACTTACTTTAGTAAGTCTATTTATTATTTTTTGATATTCTGTATAAAGTCAACTTTATAAGCTATTTCTAGTTTACACTGAATTCTTTCTCACTAAATTGAGTAATGTTTTAAAATGTAAATATGCACTAACTATTAAGGTTTGTTTTTATAAAGAAATAAATGTATTTTGCAAACAACAACAACAAAAAAAGATGACTCAGTGGTAGACTATTTGCACATCATGTGTGAAGCACTTGGGTTTGACACCTAGCCCACAGGGGGAAAGTGTGGCCTCATTGCTCATCCAATATGCCTATAAGCATATAAAATGCATGTGAGGCTCTTCAAACCAAAATTAATCAAAAGAGATGGGGAAGAACACTACATATTCATCAAAGCAAAAATCTGCCATGATGATGTTTCAATTTCTAACATCTACTCCCCAAACACAGGGACATGCTCATTTATAAAAGAAACACTATGCAGCTTAAATCAAATATTGACCCTCACACACTGATAGTGGGAGATACTGATACCCCACTCTCAACCATGGACAGGCCATCCATATAAAAGGTAAACAAGGAAATACTGAAATTATTGCCTCAGAGGATTGAGGCCATCCTTCAGAATCCAACATCAAAGACTAAATAACAGGTTCCAGAGTCCATAGGTGCCCTGGATACTGCTGCCTTTGGATATCAGAGACTGTAGGAATGGCAGAGGGTCTACACACCAGCACAAAAGTGGGAACTGAACCCTTAATCTGGACTGAGTCTAAACAAAAGGCATTTAAGGCTTTAAAAATAGTTCTGACTTCTGCACCAGCCACAGAATTTCCAGATATATCAAAACCTTTCTGTTTGTCCATGAAACAAAAGAAAAAAAAGAGGGGTTTAACTCGAGATTTGGGGACATGGAAATGACCTGTGACATATCTGTCCAAATGACTGGACCCTGTTGCCACAGGTTGGTTCCCCTGCCTAAGCACAATGGCAGGTACTGTTAGTTTAATGAAAGAATACAAACAAGTTAACTCTTGGTCAAGATCTTATACTCACAGTACACAACAGCATGGTTCAGGCCCTCCTCTGAGGAGCACCAAAACACTGACTATCTAATGCTTGTATGACCAAGTACCCGGCCGTACTTACTAGCTAACCCAAGTCTAATTTGAGAAACCCACCACCATCAATTCAGCTATCCTCATGCTTGATGACATAAATACTCATCCATGACTTTCAGGAGATATAAATGAAACAAGGTATCTTGGAGCATCAGCAGTTCCATCAACTGAAATAATTTGGGCCATATACAGAGATTTAGCTCCAGTGAGATTATGCTTGAGAAACCTCCCCCACTGCTTCCAAGGCTCAGAGACAAACAACTAGCAGAAGTGTCTAACCCTTATTTTCTCAAGGCACTAGAGGCAATCCAGTTCTCCATAGTGGCTGTTCATTGGACTATCCAAGAGACCCAGCTGACCTCCAAGTCCACTAACAGTTTCCCCTCATTCCAGTCCAATGATACTGTCTGGTCAAGAGAGTGGGCAAGGACATCAGCTCTAACCTGGAAATGACCCTAAAAGGTAATTCTTTCTACTCTATGGCAGTGAAGATAGCTGGCATTATATCATGGACATACCCAAGTCAAGAAAGCAGAAATTACAAATGCTGTTAAATGGACTATCTCTGGACAATGGAGCCATTAAAATTAATGTTTCATTGGTTCCCCAAACCCTTCCACTCCATATCCCTCTAACTCCTCCTGAATCTTACATTTGGTATGAATACAGGGTCATGCTCCAACTCCCACAGCCCTTAGGCCTGAACCTGGGAACTAAAAAAGATAGACAGAGGAAGGTCTTATTTAATTTAACTACAGACCAGCAACTCTTATTCATTTTGATCTTTGCTCACTGAAGCCCACTTTAAATGTCTAGTTGTAGTAGAGAAAGAAAAAATATGGAGGTTTATCTTTTGATATAGATATACATAGTCTATAATTCTATGCATGCTCCGTGGCTGGGTGCTTGATTTCCAGAAACAAGGGAGTTCCATTACAAACAAACAAACAAACAAAAAACAACCAAAAAAATTGTGAAACTGAGTCCTCCAGAAAAGTTCAGGAAAAAAAAGATTCTGGATTTTGTGAAGCAGGAACAACCTGCAGAATCACACTCTATGCCACAGGAAGGAGCCCTGGGGATGGAATTAATCAGTCCAAACCAGAAATCAGTCAGAATTGCTGGTTATGCTTAAACACCTGGCCCCTGTCATACTACATAGGAATAGGAACTAACCAGACTGTCAGCCCATTGACTGATGAAACTCACTGTGACTGGGGGCAACCCAAAATTAATGTCCTGCTTTATGAGTTAGTTCATCAGGATAACAATATTATTGAATCCCTGAGATGGTTTGGTGTGCATGTAGCAATGATTTCACTATATATGCCTCTTCCAAACCAAGTAGACAGGTTGATCAGGACAAGATGGTATTGAAAGTTTCCATTTCTGAATTAAAACAACAGTTAGATTCCCTTACAAATACACTACAAAAATCAAAAAGACTTAGACTTACTTCTCATGAGATAAAGGAAAATATGTATAGCTTTGGAAGAAACCCATTGTTCCAATAATAATTGATCAGTAGTAATTTTTTAAAAATGCCATATTTAAGGAAATAATTGATACCAGTCTCTGTTCTCTTGGTCCCCTTGGCTAACTACTCTGCTATCAGTACTGACTGGGCCTATAATTCTCATTCTGATTGGATAAATGGTGGGGTCCCTGCATGTTAAACAAAAAGATTAGTCCATGATTTAATTTATTCATTTAGTCCAGGAGTGTATGTAACAGTCCCTAGAACTCAGTAGACCCAAGATCTTAGAACAATTGACTCAATAATGGAGGTGACATTCTTGCTGCAAAACTCATCAGTTAAACAGCACCATCTGCCAAAAATATAAACAAAGACCTATTCCATCCAAGTCCATATTTATGGGAATTCTCTAAATGTACGAACCTTGCTTTTTAGTCTGTAGTTCTGCTTCTGGTTAACTGTTCTCGTTAACTGAGCTATGTCACCCCAGAATATGATTTTTGTACTTAAAAGCTTATCCTGAGAAAGGGGGCTAAGCTGGAATCCAAAACATGAAGTATAGTAGCAGGCCAGCTAATAAAAACTTTCTATTGGCTTAAACCCATGTCCCAGAAGTCTACTCTGTTGAGTACCTACAAGTACCTCATGAAACTCTATGTGAACACTAGGTGGAACCTGCTCCCATCATTCTGCTTCTGTCTCTGAATCTTGGTATTACATTTGCCCATCACCACCCACAGATGTTGTTGTTTCGGAGTGACAAGGTGTCAAGTAGTCCAGGTTGACCTCAAGTTCAGTAAATTACTGAGGTTAGCTTTGCCTGTTCTCCCTACCAAGCTACATCTGCCACATAGTGAGATTTTAGTAGCAAACACTGAGGATAGGCATAATCATATGCACTTTGAATATCAGCACTGAAGGATATAACAACAGACATGGAGGAAATCTAGAAAATCATAAGGACATACTTTAAAAACTATATTCATCCACATTGGAAAATCTAAAAGAAATGGGTAATGTTCTCAATAGGAACCACTTGCTAAAATTAAATGAAGAGTATATTTAAAAAAAAAAGAAAAGAAAAACAAAAAACCAGGCCTATAACACCTAAGAAAATGAAAGGAGTGATTAAGAGTTTGCAAACCAAAAAAGCCTAAGGCAAGATGCTTTTATGGCAGAATTTTACCAGACTTTCATAAAAGAGTTACTGCTAATACTACTCAAATTATTCCACAAAAAGAAACAGAAGGAACATTGTCTAATTCATTTTATAAGGCTACAATTACCCTGAAACCCAAACCATATAAAAATGCAAAAAAGAAAATTACAAATCTTTTCTCCTTATGAACCAAGATGTAAAACTTGTCAACAAAATACTACCAAACTAAATATAAGATCACATCAAAAATATCATCCACCATGTTCAAGTAGGCTTCCTTCAAGAGATGCTGGGATGGGTTAATATACAAAAATCAAGAAATGTAATTCACCATATAAACAAATAGAAAAAAATATATGCTCAGCTCATTGAATGCAGAAAAGGCTTTTGACAAAATCCAGCATCCCTTTATCATAAAAGTTCTGCAGAGAAAAGGGATAGAAGGAACACATCTAATCAAAATAAAGACAATTTCCAGCAAGCCTGCATCTTGGTAAATAGAAACAAATTCAAAATTATTCACCTAAAGTCAGGCTGCTCTATGGCCACCAATTTGGGTTTCCTTTATTCATACTGAATTAAATAACAAATAGTGGGAAAGTACACAGAAAGATACTCCCCCTGCCCTATCAGATCCTTCTTTATGTCAGAGACACCTGCAGCTCAATGACATAAACAACCTCTAATCTAGCTATTACCTAGAGTGTTTGCCCCCAAAGTGTACACAATATTCTCTTACCACATCTATTCAATATAGAGCTGGAAGTCTTAGCTAGGATGATAAAACAACCAAGAGAGATCAAGGGAATACAAATCAGAAAGGATGAAGTCAAAGTATTTTTATTTGCAGATGATGTGATACTACATGAAAGTGACCATACAAATTACACAGAGGAATGCCCATGGCTGAAAAATCACTTTCAACAAAGTGGCTGGGATACACAATTAACTCACAAAAATCAGTAGCTCTTCTATGAACAAATGACAAAAGGACTGAGAAAACGGGGGAATGACAACTCTCAAAATAGTATCAAATTATACAAAATATCTTGGGGTAACGCTAACCAAGGAAGCAAAAGACTTGACTGATAAAAACATTAAGTCTTTAAAGACAGAAACTGAAGAAGAGAGAAGATAAAAAGATCTCCATGCTCATTAATTAGTAGGATTAACATAATAAAAATGGCCATCCTACCAAAAGCAACTACATATTCAATGCATAGCTCCCATCAAAGTCTGAATACAGTTCTTTACAGGTGTTGAAAGGACAATTCTCGACTTCAAATATAAAAACAAAAAAATCCAGGACAGCAATGCAATCCTGAACAATAAAAAATAAAAGAACAGCTGAAGGTCTCATCATTCCAGATTGCGTGTTGTACTCCAGAGGAATAGAAATAAAAATCATGTGGTACTGGAATAAAAACATTATTTTTTAATTAATTAAGAAAATAAAATTAAACACACATATGCCTACCCAGAATAAATGAAGATAAATTCATACATATATACATACATACATACATACATACATACATACATACATACATACATGAGTGTAAAAATATCAAGTTCTTATCCTGGAGCAGCCCATAGAGTTATATCATTCAGAGACTGCTGGTTCCAGCACAAATACAGGAGTGGCAGGAACAACACTGGATGTCAAGAGACCTCATGGGTGCCTCAAGGGACAAGAGGGAACCACTAGGACATGTTGTGATCTCATAGGACCACAGAGCACCTCAAGGAACTTTGTCGGGTGTGAAATCCCACTGCCAATTCCCACAGCCCTGGGAGGGCCACACACTGACTCCCATGGCTCCTCCCCATGTAGTTACAAGTCCCTCCCATACCATGGTATGGATTTCTGACCTCGATCTGATCTCCTCACAAAAAAAAAAACCAAAGAACCAAGAGAGCCTCACAGTCCCAGAACCAGGCTATATAAAGTAGTGTCAATGGTGAACCAAACTGATTAAAACACCAAATTTCACTTGTGTGAATTATATATCAAGAAGGTAGAAACACTATAATAAGTGTCTGACTTTACTACTTTTTCACTAAAACTCACTGCTTATGAATGCCAAGAAAAGAAGAAATTTGAGTCTTAACTCCTGTGGCAGGAAGATTGTTTAAAGTTACTTGAACCAAGCCTAAAGATCTGAGTTCATATCTAGGAATCCATACAGTACTAATTCATGGACACTGTCATTTGAACTCCACATGTAAACTGTTGCATATACAGGCACTTCCAAACTTGCTGCATGTGTGCACACACATGTGCCCTCCCAAAACAAAGAAAAATTCATATATACATACATATATACAAACATATACATACATGCATACATACATGGAAAATATCAAGTTCTTAGCCGTGTGTTCATTTATGGCAATGCTCTTTCTTACTCAGACAGTATCAATGGTCTTGAAACCAACCCCAATTCACCAAGATAAAACAAATTCTGAGCTCACTGTTCAGAAAGGCTAGACTCTTTCCATTTTATCCACTTGTTCATTTATTATTAGTGCACAGGATATTATACCACAGTCTAAACTGGCCTGGATGCGCAATGTACTACTGACTGGACTGTACATCAGGGAACTGTCTGCCTCAGCATTCTAAGTGAAATCACAGGCATGAGCCAAGATGCCCAGTTTCCACATCTTAAAAACAATGAACTAATAGCTGAGGTAGGACTACTTCCACATATTTTTAATTATGTATTTCCTGGAGAGAACTCAGAATGTCCATAACAAATTTGTCATGACAATTGGCCAAGTGTGGTACATTAACATTGTGTGAAGAATATGGGGATGTGCAGAGAAAGGCATTAAGACTAACATATGAAAGAAGCCAGGGGATGGGGCTAAAAGGCTGTGGGTAGACTGTTTGGCTAGGATGCTCCCAGTGAGGGACTCTAACAGGTCAGACTATGCCAAACACAGGTAAGAGCATAGCAAATATGGTGCCTACAGAATTTACCTTTCTACACTCTACAAAATTATTATCACACATTCCTAAAGCTAACCACCAAGGTCTATTCCTTTTTTGGGCCACTGACTGCTTCCTGCGACTGATCACCAAGGTCCAACTATTAAAACATCAATGTCCCTTAATAAAAATTCATTATTTTTACTAACATAACTAAAATACCCCAATAGAACTTACCATCGTATCCTAGTTTATTCTAACACACACCTCTTTTCTCTTAAAATAAACACTTGCAAAGATACCTGCACTGTTTCTGCTCTATTCAGATTCAGCCACCTGTCACTTTGCCTTGCTTAATAAAGACTCTCTGCATTTGTTTTGTGTTTGGAAATTGGTGTTTGAGTGTGGTCTGTGCCTAGTCCAGGGTCCAGAGGATAGCACCCTGCATTACATGGTTCCCTTCCCAGAGCCCTAGGTTCTATCATCAGTATGGCCAAAGCAGGCATGACAACTCATGACCGTCATCCCAGCACTCAGGAGGCAGCAGTGGGAGATTGCAATTTGGAGTTATCCTCAGCTACATAGAAGAATTTAATTTTCACATCACAGTAGCAGAGGGATGACTTTGAATTCTGGCTTGTTCTTCCATTTACAGGTTGGAACTTAAGCCCTGGGAACCACACCTGGGTTCAATTTCCATCCCTATTCTTTGCCTTTTCTAGTCTCTTTCATTTGCATATGGTGGCCCTTTAGTAGAGCCTAGCCTGCTGGGCCCAAATAGACTTTTCTTTTGAAAACCTTGGTAGCAACAGCTGAACATTTCTCTCCAGCTGAGTTATTTCCTAGCAGTCAGACTTTTTGCCCTGGGTTATATCAGACCTTGTCTCAGAAAAAAAAAAAAAAGGAAGGAAGGATGAAAGGAGGAAGGGAGGGGAGGAGCGAGGGAGGAGGCAGGGGAAGAAGGGAGAGAGGGAAGGAGGGAGAGGGAGGGAGGGAGGGAGGAAGAAAGGAAGGAAGGAAGGAAGGAAGGAAGGAAGGAAGGAAGGAAGGAAGGAAGGAAGGACAGGAAGGACAGGAAAGTCAGTTGTCAGAGAAAGACTGGGAACTTTTTTCTACCTGCATGCACTCCATGTAATAAATGATATGCATAAGAAAAGCCTAATATAAACTGGAAATGCTGGGTATTATGTAAATAACTAAAAAGATAAGGAGCTGGGAAAATGGCTCACAGGGAAAAGCACACTTACTGTGCAAAGCATGACTCTGACTGAGTTCAGCACTGTATCCACTGAGTGGATCCTGGCCCAGTCAGTCCCTGTGTCCTATCTCCCCATGATGACTATTCTTGGTTGTCCACTTGATCACATTTGGAATGAACTAAAACACAGAAATGGAGGGCACATCTGTGAGGGTTTTTTTTCTTGATTTGAAGTAGGTAGGTATACTCATAATATGAATCTGTAAGGGAGAAACACATAGGCCTTTAACCTGCATCCTGAAGCCAGAAGACACATCATTATTCTAGGTCACACCTTCAGAAGCTTTTGCTCTTTGCCCTCTTTCCCTCAACTTTGTATTAAGTCTGTTCCTTCACTGGCATTGCAGCACACTTCTTCCATATTGAAGGGTTTACTAAAGACCAGCGGATTCACAGACATTCATGGACTGAACAATATCTGCATTCTTAGAATTTCCAATCACAGCCAGCCATTGTTGGATTCACTGTGCTGCTGCGTAAAAGTCATTCCAATAAATCTCCTTTGTGTGTGTGTGTGTGTGTGTGTGTGTGTGTGTGTGTGTGTGTATGTACACATATGTTTGTATAATTCTTCTGTAAGTTTTGTTACTCTAAAGAACTGAGACTAGTACAGATTTGATAGCAGACATCTCCCAATCATTGAATATTTTAATGGATTCTATACTGTGCTCAAACAATTCCTCTATTAGAAACTGTAAGACTTGAAACCAACCACGATACTAGTGTTATTTTATGATCATTTGTCTCTCTTCAGACATCTATACAAAAACAAATTCAGCATTTTTTGCATAGCTCATATTTTTGTTCATTCTAATCTGACAGATTCATTAATATCTGCCAATGCCCAAGCCAAGGGACTGGTCTCTTCATCGCCCCAAGTTCTTTCTTTTCAGGTCACTCAAAAATCTCACAAATTTTTTCAGCAAAATGTAAAATCATTACAAGTACAATTCTCTTTGCCTTGTGAGCAAGCTCAGCAAATTATTGGGACCTGTCCTTGTTCTCCCTTTACTCTGTTGTCATCTGCTGGCAGGAGTTAAAATCCAACACTGTTTGACAAACAGATAATACTCAGAATTTGACCATTTAAAATACGTTCAGCTAACAGTAAATACCTATTCAAATATGATATTGCTTCTGCTCACAGAGGCAAAATGACCTCTAAATACCATTAGTAATTTATTATACACCTTTTCCTTTTTAGGATTACTGTGGTGATATTTGATTTGTGTTTTAATAAATAAAGCTTGGCTGGAGATCAGAGGGAAAAGCCATCCACAACACAGAAGTCATGCAACGTTAGCACATGCCTTTGACCCTATCACTTGGCAGGCACAATCTCTGTATGTTCAAGGCCACACTGGACACAGAGCCAGGTGTGGTGGTACATGCCTTAAATTCCAAAACTAGTTAACCATGGAGGTCTGGAGGTCTGTACAGACAGACAGGAAGTGACAGAGCTGTGTGGGAAGAGGAGGTGTTATAGCTGAATGGAGAGAGAAAGTCGGATGGCAGAACAGCAAGGCATATAGACCTAGGTAGACAGGAAGTAACTCACATTTGGAAGCTGCTGGTGGCTTTCCCTATTTCCCTGATCTCTCTAAGGTTGTCACCCCTATATTTGGCTCCATGTTTTTTATTTAATAAAACCATTTATAAAGTCATCTACAATTGGTGCCCAATGAATGTGGCAAGAATTCATTAAAAAGCTGTTTATGGGCTGACAGGGCCCCTGGCTCAGGCCTGATTACAAGCTCAGGCTGGACTATGTGGCTGGACTTTCTTTGCCTTTCTTTTTCCTGGTAGGTGGTGGGCTCCCTTTGGGTTCCCATCTCAGACTGCTACCATACTAAGTAGCTGCTTTGAAATTCCCTCAGACTTCTACTGTTCTCCACAGTTGACAGATTTGCTAAGTCAAGTAAGATATCTTAAATGATGAAATTAATTAAAAGAGAATTTTTTCCCACATTAAAGAGTGGAAAATATTTTTACAATGGAAGGAATTTAGTGTCTATTTAATAACACATTAGGCAGTCTGAAAATGGAACAATTAAATGAGAAGATAATGTTGATGGGATGTACATAACATCAATTTGAATATTATTTGCCTGATCATTTTTATTTTAGTATTAAAAAGGTTGGTCAATTTAAGTGCCAAGATAAAAGCTTTAGAAAAACCTGTTAAAATGAATCATAGAGAAATTCAGAGCCAGACAGAAGAATTTAAAGGTGAAATTATCTCAGGATTGAATTATAAAGTTATAAAGAGGTAGCCTGTTTTCAAACAACCAAACTTAATCTATTCGGTAATCTTACAGGAACTGCCAAAGGCTTGAGTACAAGCTAATTGGACTCCAGTGGAAATGTTAGATTTAAGGAGATTTAAAGAAGCTATAATATCATATGTCATGCATTCTCCATTTGAAAAGCAGATGTTAAACTCATGGTCAACTTATAATAGAATTATCCCTCAGGATTGGAAGGAATTAATTACAGCTGTCCTAGAGGCCAGTCCACAGTTACCAGGGAGAACCTGGTTTAAAGAAGAGGCTAAAACGATAACACAACAATGTAGAACTAGAGGTGTGGAAATTTCTCAGAATCAGCTTCTTGCTGATATACAAAGACAATCTTTGTGATAACTAAACCCTAAATCTATGCCACATGGCAGCCATGAATGCGTGGGACAGAATTGAGGAAGCAGGGAAAAAAGTTGAGTCATTTACAAAAGTTACACAATACCCCAGAAAATCTTCTCGGATTTCTTACAAAGGCTGTCTTCAGCAGTAAATAGAATGATACCAAATTCAGAAGCTAGACAGGTACTAATTGAATCTTTGGCTTTTGAGAACATGAACTCAGCTTGCAAAAGAATAGGCCAGATCAACACCCTTGGATGATTGGATAAGGAACACAATATTGAGTCTCATGACCACGATGATACGTGGATAGAAGTGATATCAAAAGCTTTGAGGAAAAATAATAATGTCAGATGTTGTAATTGTGGTAAACAAGGTCATTTGGAAAGAGAGTGTAAACAGGGCATTTCTAGAAACAATGTTTCTTCAAGGAACAACGGCAATAGAATGCCCCTTCCTTCTGGATTATGCAGGTGTGGTAAGGGTAAATACTGGACTAACAAATGTAGATCAACTAGGGATAGACAAGGTAATCCTTTACCTCTGCCATCGGAGAAACTCCTTCAAGGGCCTCAAGCAGGCCCCCACAGCAAATTTCATTCAGACCTTTCCTGCCATTGTAGAAATCCCTTCTCAGAGCAATTAAATAACAAAAATGGAATAAAACAGGCTGCTTGGGGTGATAGAACAGCTGTACCAGAGAGAACAGGAAATTCAGGAGAAAACATAAGGAGAATTTTTTGGAAAACTTTTATAAGTGAACAAAGACCAAAATTAAAAATATGAATAAATGATATTCTCTCAGAAGGTTTGGTAGACATGAGTGTGGACGTTACAATAATTACACTAGAATTTTGGCATCCAAATTGGTGTCTTTAGGAGGTAAATGCTCAACTGTTAGGGATTGGAACATTATCTCAAGTGAAACAGAGTGCAAAATGGCTCAAATGTATAGGGTCAGAAGGACAGAGAGGAAAATTAAAGCCATTTGTGGCTAATATAGCTATGAATTTATGGGGCCATAATCTTTTACAACAATGGAATACCCAGATTAATATTCCTCCAACCTCAGAAACAAACTATGAACTAACACATGTTTCTGAGAGAAATATTAGGAGGTATTATTATAAAGAACAGTCACTGGACATCCAGATTCTACAAGAACAGGGCACAAGAACTACTGATCTTTCAAAGACACCAACAGCTCTACTTTTAAAATGGTTAACAGACAAGCCTGTATGCATTCAACAATGGCCTTTAGAGAAATTGCAGGCTTTAGAAGACCTGGTACAAGGGCAGTTAAATGCTCAGCATACTGAAAAATCAACCAGCCCTTAGAATTCTCCTGTATTTGTTATTAAAAAGAAATCTGGTAGCCAGGCAGTGGTGGTGCACACCTTTAATCCTAGCACTTGGGAGGCAGAGGCAGGTGGATCTCTGTTAGTTCAAGGCCAGCTTGGTCTACAAAGCAAGTTCCAGGACATCCAAGACTGTTTCATAAAGAAACCCTGTCTCAAAAAACAAAAACAAACAAACAAAAATCTGGTAAATGGAGAATGATAACAGACCTAAGAGCAATTAACAAAGTAATCCAACCAATGGGCTCTCTATAATCTGAAATTCCTTTGCTTACTTTATTACCTAAAGATGGCCTATTATCGTTACCAATTTAAAAGACTGTTTCTTCTCAATATGCCTTACAAGAAAAAGACAGAAAGATTTGCCTTCACAGTGCCTACATTTCATAATTCTCAGCTAGTTAAGAGATATCAATGGAGGGTTTTCCCACAGGGAGTATTAAATAGCCTAACCCTGTGCCAATATTTTATACAACAGCTATTGGAAGTAATATGTGAACAATTTCCTAAATCTATAATTTATCATTACAACAGATGATTCAAATGCAGATACTTTAGAATGTTTGAAGAAGTAAAGAAAATTTTGCCTTGTTGGGGATTACAAATTGCTCCTGAAAATATACAAAGAGGAGATTCTATTAATTATTTAGGGTATAAAATAGATCCACAAAAAATTAGACCCCAAAAGGCACAAATTAGGATAGATCAATTATAGACTCTTAATAACTTTCAAAGGCAATTCAGAGCCATTTCCCATCTATGAACTGTTCAAAACCTTAGAAGGTGACAAGGGCTTAAATTGTCCAAGAGAATTATCAGCTGAAGCTAAGAGAGAATTGGCCTTGGTAGAAAAGAGAGTGTAGGAAGGACATGTGGATTGTGTGAATCCAAAACTTGATGGCATTTTGATTATTTTACCCTCTACGCATTCTCCTACAGGAATTTTAATGCAGAGGGATTTTATATTGGAATGGATATTTCTACCAAATAAAGAGTAAAAAATTAAAAAAACTATGTGGAAAAGATCTCTAACTTGATCTTAAAAGGAAAACTGAGACTTCGTCAATTAGCAGGAATAGACCCAATAAAAATTGTAGTACCTTTAACTAAGGATGAAATTGATAAATTATGGGCAGAAAGTGAACTTTGGCAAAGAGCTTGCACTAATTTGTTGGGAGAGATTAACAGCAAATATCCCCAAAGTGATAGAATTCAACATATAAAGGGAGCTGATTGGATTTTGTCTTGCATTGTTCAGGAAACACCCATATCTGGAGCCCATATATTTTATGCAGATACAAACAAACACAAGGAAAGGCAGGTTACAAGTCAGAAAATTTAAGTAAAGTGGTTCAAAGTCCTTATAATTTGGTTCAAAAATTGGAACTGTATGCTATTCTGTTGGTATTAATGGATTTTTCTGAACCTCTCAACATAGTTACTGACTCTCAGTTTGGTGAAAGACTGGTCTTACATATTGAGACTGCAGAATTTATCCCTGATGAGTTAGAATTTAATTTTGTTATTTATTTAGTTACAAGATATAATCAGGAATAGGAAGCATCCCTTATATATAACACACATTCAATCCCATACTGGTCTGCCAGGCCCTCTAGATCGAAGTAATGTCAAGATTGATAAACTATTGATAGGAAATGTGCTGGAGGTCTCAGAATTTCATTTACAAAAAATCATGTCAATAGTAAAGGTTTAAAAAAGGATTTTTCCATAACCTGGCAACAAGCCAAGAAAATTATAAGAAAATGTCCTACTTGCTCTTTTTACAATCAGATGCCATTATCTGCAGGATGTAACCCGAAGGGTACTCAGAGGAATGAAATCTGCCAGATGGATGTGTTTCACTTTCCATAATTTGGAAAACTGAAATATGTACACCATACTATTGATACTTATTCAGAATTTCAAGGGGCAACTGCTCTGAGTTTTGAAAAAGCTAATTCGATAATCATTCATTTGCTAGAAGTTATGGCCATCATGGGTATACCAGCCCAAATTAAAACTGACAGTGCTCCAGCATATGTCTCTGTTAAAATGAAAGTTTTTTGCTTATTAAAATATAAAGCATATTACAAGTATACCACATAATACTACAGGCTGAGCAGTCATAGAGATCAAATCAAACTCTAAAGGATATGCTAGATAAACAGAAAGGGATAACCAAAAAAAAAAAAAACCAGATTACATAATGCTCTATTAACTTTGAATTTTCTTAATGCTAATGAGAAAGGAACAACAGCTGTGGAGAGACTTTGGATAATAGAAAAAAACTACAGAATTAAATCAGCCTATATATTTCAAGGATGTGCTGACCTCAGAATGGACGATGTTTTGCTTTTGTTTCTACAGGAGAATAAAAGCTATGAATACCATAAAAATTGATAAAGGTTCAATTAAAACAAGACAGACCTCTTAATTAGAAGAGGTAATAGTTCACCAACCAGCATGACCATCCAATTTAAATTAACTTATACAACTAACAAATGCTTTTCATTTAATCAAATATAACTTACCAAAAGGGAACCTCCCCAAACTTAGGCTTGGGGAAGGGTTTTTGTTTTTGTCTTTCAGGAAAATGAAGGCTAAGGAATCTAAAGAACACTGAACAAATGAGACATCTGAAAAAAAGGGACAAATTATCCAGAAAAAAATGTCCCAAGAAAAAGAATAAATTGGCCTATTAGTATATCACATATAAAATTTCCTAAGTCTTCCTAAATGTTTGTTTCTGCTTTTCTCTACAGACACTTAACACAACGGTCTTTTTGTAGTCCCAGTTCAATTAAAAACTAAAGCTGGCTTTGGAATTGGAGAATGGTTCTCTCCTTCTCTAAACCAAAGCATGTTTGTTAAAAGGAAAATGCAAAATATTTGTATTGTGTCAGGAGAGCCATCTGATATGAGACAGAAGAAAACCAAAATTAAGGGACTATTCTACTGCCATTAATCTTAATTCTTTGATACTATTTTGATTCTTTAAACTTGTCTTAAGGTATAAATTTTATATCAAAATTTACTATATATATATATTTAAACTTTTGTCATGATATTAATAATGGTCATATAAAGTACTAATTCTAGAGGAAAAAAAAGGCTTCATTTAGCTGCCTATACATGTTTTTGTGGTGGTGTCTCTATCAGTTTTCTGCAGGGAATCATGACCAGGCCTAACAACAAATTTGAAGTCTCCAGAACTATGATGCGCCCCACAATGATGATTCCACGTGGACAAAAATAATAATACCACAAAGCTGACATACATCATCCAAAGATCAGCTTTGGACTACAAACTTCTCAGGACAATTTTGAGATGGTTGGCTGAGATGATCCAGTCTCACAGACTATTCAAGCAAGGACTTGAGATGAGCTCTGCACTTTCGCAATACACAGAGACTGGACAACAAATGACAGAGCTGCCTCTCCCAGGACTTGACAATGAACCCAAAACTTTTCTTTTCAGGATCCCCTAAAGATGCCTTCACCCACAAATAGCAGGAAGCAATTTTGAGAACACAACACCCACATTTCCAAGAGGTGGGGCAGGTGGTTTTTGGTCTTTCAATGGGTTTTGGGTTCAGGATAATTGTCATTGTTTAGGATGGCTGGTTACAAGTTTTTATTATTAATGGTCAGTAAAGAGGCTAAACAAAGGAGGTTAGACATAAGGTTCTTGCTTGAAAAAAGAAAAAGAAAAAAGAGGATATAAATAATAGGTAGATTATTGAATCTACTCTGAAAAAAAGATATAGAAATGATAGAATAAAAGGTAGATTATTGAATCTACTAGGAAAAGAAAAAAGATAGGACATAGATGTGATATAGATTTTAAAAAAGGTAGACTACTGATCTACTTTTAAAAGACAACTACTAATTTTAAGTACTTTACATTAGATTGGATTTTTGTATACTCTACACAAATTATATATATTGATACAAATTTGAGATTGATTTTGTTAGAAAATACTGTACATATATTTTTAATCTTGCTCCAGATATTGCACCTATATACAGTTCATTTAACAATGTAATGCAATTTGCTAATCCTTGAATGTTATTATTACCAACTATTAGGATATAAAGAAATGAAAGTAGTTAGACATTACAATTGAACTTGTAGTCATATTAGTTATGTTTTCAAGGTCAAGTAGAGATATTTTAGATAGACAGGTCATCTTCAAACCCTTCAAAGATCTACAGAAGATGGCATTTAAGATATTTTAATAGCATAGATTATTTTTCTTCTTTTTTTTTTTAATGACTATGAGACATGCCTGCTCCTGGCAACACCAATCTACTTCAGAAAAAATATGGGCATTGAATAAACTACATATGGAGTTAACTTTCACTGTGGTAAAAGTGAGCCACTGGGCAAGAAAGTGCCCTCGCATCAACTGCTGACAGTATGCTGTCCAAAATGGACAAGCAGGACACAAAATAAAGACTACCGATCCTTGCCAAGACAAGTGTGGCTACAGCTTTGGCAAGAGACATCCTCCGAATCTGGCTTCTCAATGGTAGACTGGCATTAATAAAGGAGATGCAGCCACCCACAAGCCAAGAAGAATGGAAAGCTGAATTCAAAAAAACACCAGCAATTTCCAGAATTTAAAATCCTGAATCATGACAGGACACTGGAATTCTCACACCAAATGTGAAGTCAAGCTGGAGGCTATGCGTACATCCTACTTCACAAATGAGTCTGTGAGATATGCTAAGCCTGTAGGTCAAAGATGATGCCCCAATGTGCAGAGAAACCTTGACTGTCCAGGAAGCTAGCTGTTTCTATCATAACTAACATTTTTTTGGAAGTTGCTTGTTTGTGCCTCCTATTTTACTAGGTAATATTATTTCCTTCTCAGGTATCTGAGGAAATTGAAGATTAGATAGTTATAGTTGTAGTTTTCCTTGTTAAGAAATTCAGAAAAGAAACTCACTAAGATGTGTTAAGTGATTAAGTTTGAAAGATTTCATAAGATAGTTTTCTGTTGGTAATACAAGACAGGATAGAAAGTGAATTAGGCACATTTTGGACTCACCAAAATAGGACAGATAATGAAATATTTTCACTGAACTTGTCAAACACAAATGGACTAGACATTGTTGATACATTTATTGCTTGTATATATTATATATAGTTATGTACTTATTTTTTATATTTTTTTTATTTTTATTAAACAAAATGGGAAATGTAGTGATACTTTATTATGTTGAAATGTGGTGATATTTTATTTGTGCTTTAATAAATAAAGCTTGACTGGAGATCAGAGGAAAAAGCCATTCACAACACAGAAGTCATGCAGTGTTAGCACACACCTTTAATCCAATCACTTGGCAGGCAGGATCTCTGTGTGTTCAAAGCAACACTGGAATCAGCCAGGTGTGGCGGCACACACCTTAAATTCCAAAACTAGTTAACCATGGAGGTCTGGAGGTCTGTATAGACAGGGAGTGACAGAGCTGTGTAAGAAGATGAAGTGATGTAGCTGAATGGAGAGACAAAATCAGATGGCAGAAGAGCAAGGCATATAGACCTGGGTAGACAGGAAGTAACTCACATTTGGAAGCTGCAGAGGTAAGGTTGGCTTTCCCTATTTCCCTGATCTCTCTAAGGTTGTCACCCCTATATTTGGCTCTGTGTTTTTTATTTAATAAGACCATTTACAAATTTATCTACAGATTACCACAACAAATACAAAGTGATAATACCCCTTTTATACCACCAAATGCTTTAAAGAAAATTTTAGTGTAAGGAATATTAATCATGGTACTGGAATCCCTTACAATCCTCAAGGTTAAGCTATTGTGGAACAATATCATCAACTACTGAAACAACAAATATGTAACATAAATGGGGGATTATACACCCACCCAAATCCCTGCTATATCCAGCTATGTTAACTTCAATTTTTTCACTATAAAGATAATGCTTCTGCTGCCCAAAGTATTTTGTCCTAAAGGAGACAAAGCCTAAAGACTATGTTAAATGAAAAGATCTAAAGACTAACCAACAGAAACATGGGGGGGGGGGGCAGAAGCTTATGTCTCTTTCCAGAAAATGAACAACAAAGTCCCAGACAGTTCCTGCTATAATACATATAACTTGGACAGCATCCCAGAGACCACCAGATAAATGAAACATCTAAAGATGGGCAAGAAACCAATGAGATCAGTTCAGACTTCATAATTAAGTACTCTTTAGAAAGCTGATAGTGGAAACTATTGTATAAAGATGAAAAATGGAATATCTGATTACTGCTTACTAAAGTTGTTATTATAGTACCTAGAACAGAGCTAGTTGTCAATGATTTACACTTATTTTGCTCAGCAAATCTCTGCAGGGATCAGTAGAATTTGAGGTCTTCCTGAGAATTGTGTGAGAATTTACAGGATCCTATTTGCAGCACATGGGGTCTGTTACTGCATATCCCAGGACTAGTTGGGAATACAAAGAGAAGCCTCAAAAATGGCCTACATGATTAGTGTACCTGTAAATGTTACAGCAAACATATCAGCAAAAATTAATCTAGAAATGGGTAATTTGGAGACCACAGTTTTATAAAATAGAGCTACTATAGATTATATTACTCAAGCATAATCTTGGTTGCCAACAATTACCTGGCATGCATTGCTTGAAAGTCAGTTATTCCCAAATACTATTAATGGTCAAATTAATGACCTACACAAAAAGATAGACAGAACCTCTCAAGTGAACTTTGAGTGGCCTTCCTGGTTAAGATGACTTTCCACTATTAATGGTCCTCTGTTGGCTAGTCTTATAATTCTCTTATGCTTGCCTATATTAATTTTACTAACTATGAAGGCAATCCATTCTGGTATAGCCTCTATTAATGCCATTATTTTTTTTTAAATATTAGAAATGGGAAGATGTAGAATTCACTAGCACCTTATACTCACCAAAAAGCACTAAGAGAACCAAGAATGTTAATCATATAGGGGTGTCTCCTCAATGGAGGAGAGGAAATCAAATACCTGCATTCCATGCAGAGAAACTGAGAGTGGGTTTTTGTAATGTCCTAGTAACCACTTAATTATTTGTAGGAACACAAATCACCCTAATTCCCCAGTGATTATTCCAGACTCTCCCTTTTCTACACCCTTTCATTTGAGGGGCAATATCACATGTACTCCATGTCCTGCTGACCTCTATGCTACATTGATGAGAAACCATATGAGATTCGAGGCTTTTTTGCAATAGAATCCAATAGTGACATGTACTTTGTAAGAGTCTCTATCTATATAGTCATATCTTAACCTTTATTGTTCACTGGAATTGAAATGATTATTGGAATTATTGTTTCCTAGAGACCCTTTTCCAAATTCTATTGTGTATACACATGCCTACAATAAACTGCCTGATATTAGACTCACCAGAGTCGGACCCAGATTGACAAAATCAATGTGCATTGGGTTTAATTCTCATTTCTTCATGTGGTTTGCTTCCCTATCTGACACCTGCATGCTTTGATACAGGAATACGGCAGCAACAGCAACTTAGCAGTAACAGCAGTAATTCCTAGAACAATGGCAAAAAGTACTCAAACCATTTTTTAGTCCTTTCCTTCATTTGATCCAATATATGATTAAAGACAGACATTGAGAAAGATTCTTCCCAGGCTGAATCTGTCCGTACAGGTACCCAAATACCAATCTGGGTTCAAAGTACATAAATGCTCTGGCAGCTCAAAATAATAGGGGTACTAGCATTTAAACCTGTGTACAAAGAAAAATTGGAACAAGACATATATCCTTTGTATTGATTCAAAGTTCTTTTTCCAATCATAAACAAATAAGAGAGATGAACACATGCCATAATAGTATGGGGTCCACTTTTTGTACAAGATGACATAGGCTCATTGTTAGAAGTATTTTCCATATATTTCCCTTCCAAGACTAAATCATATCCAAAGCTGATATAGATGTTCTTGAGTAGCTCATCCCTCTATGTGAGGAGAGACAGAAGAATTCCTGGCCGCAGGCCATACTAACCCCACAGAAACATTACTATGAGTGGTAATGGTATTATTACTGAACCCCATCTTAATTCTTTGCTTTCCCATTTGGTGTGAGCAGAACCTACATGGCTCCAATCTATGGTACTACCATAGGATGTATTAATAAGACTGTGAACCTCTGGTCCTCTGCATTATTCCCAGTGTATCTATTTACTTAACTCTGAGACAACAGCAGTGTTGCAAGGAAGAAAATGAGGTGGAATGAAATGATTGATATTAATATTTCCTTTAAACCCTTTAGCTACTAAAATGAACATGTTTTTCATTTCATTTTTTGTTCCTTAGAACTATCCCTAGATATGACTTTCACACAAAGAACTTCATGCCCAATACAGATAGGAAGTGCATCCCTATATCATAAGATGAAATCAAATCTAAGCCCTCTTCATTGGGAAACAGGACCTCTACTGTCACAGTGTCCTGGAATCTAATTAGTCAGTATAAATTGGAATACTGGGATCCCCCCAATGCACTACTGGGTTTAAGAGATAGGTAGGAATAGAAGCCCAGGAAGAAAAACTCTGTTTTCCTTACTTGAGCAGTGGTGATTGCTAATAGGGCTAAGAACAAGGATTCAAGTGTTTCTTTTACCCCATATAAGAACCATCTCCTCTCCTGCATTGGATAATGTTTTTCAGCTGGCCTTAGGTAGGAAAGGTACAATTCCTCTGTGGAAGGGAATAGTTTGGTCATTGTTTTGGGAGTTTGACTCAAAGTTATATCAGCCATTTGTTTGATAGGCAAGTAAAGCTAAAGCTGTGGCCACTTACTCATCTCTCAATTTCGGCAGTCTAAAATCTAACCATCACCTGTATCTGTGTAAACATAAGGATACCCTTTCCTCCATTCATAACATTTCTTTTTTCCATTGTAAAGATTCTTCCTCTTTATACCAAATAGGTTGTAATACAATACCCTGAATATTTTCCCCAATAACATATTAATAATGAATTTTATCAGGCAGAAGATAATTATCATTACAATTCAAAAAAGTAAAGTAAATAATGAGTAGAATAGGATGTTGGTAGAATTAAGGGCTTTCCCCCTTTTAGTTTAATTAAAATGCTTTAATGTTCTTTAGATCTTTCAATGATGTCCTGTCCTTAAAGAATAAGAGATGTCAGTAATATGTTTAATATATCAAGGTTGTAAAAAATTCTTGAAATTTTAGTGACATATAAATTGGAACATTATCCATCTAATTTGTTGATGAATACCTGTGATATTAAAAGCTTTTTAAAAATGTAATATAACTGATGAAGCATTTTTATTACTTAAAGCAGTGGCCAAATGAAATGTTGAAAATCTATCAATACAATGATGTAGGTATTACAACCTATCAAAATCTTCCTTTTTCAAGACAGGGTTTCTCTATGTAGCTCTGGCTATATTGGAGCTCAGTTGTAGACCAGGCTGCCCTTGAACACAGAAATCCACTGCCCCTGCCTCCCCAGTGCTAGGACTAAAGGTGTTGGCCACCACAACCTAGCTACAAAAAAAAATTTTCATGTGCATTACATCCATTTACTATATCTCATTCAATATATTACCTCTGGGGTACTTATCAGAAGACAATCAAGACCTATGAAAAGTTTGACAATTTTCATAATATGAAATTTTGCCATTTTTTGAGTTAATGGAATTTTTTTAAGGCACTCCATTTAGTATGTGATTCTATATGAAATTTAATAGCTTTAGGTAAAAAGGTACAATGATATATTTGATATGCATTGATTAAGAAACCTATGAATTAATTAACATTGGCCATTGACTGGAAGATAATATGCTAGTGAGTGCTATGATAAGAATAATAAAATGCCCGTCTGCTGCAAAGTATACAGCAATAACCTCATGGAGATAGGCAGGGTGTGGGGCATGGGGCAAGGAGCTGGAAGCTGGAATAGAGGCTGGGTGTGGCTGAAGTTTTGGAAGTGGAGAGAAATGGGAGGAAAGTCCATGGAGGACAAGCACAGTGAAGGGGAGGGGCCATCATCAAGGTGAATGGAGCCAGTGCTGGAAGGGATGGGGGAAGGTCAGGGTAGAAAGAGACATAGCATAAACGGGGCAGCTTAGGAGGTGAGCAAGAGAAAGCAATGGGAAGGACCAGGGCAAGGTAGGTGGAGCCAAGACCATTGGGCGTGGCTTGATACTTGATACTTGGGGTGAAGTCTTCTTCAATGCCAGACCTACATAGACATGCAAGAGCTTCACACAGGCACCATGGTACAACCACAACCTCCCTGCCATCCCAGCCTCCTATAAATACCCACAATCATGACTTCTCCAAATAAACACACACACACACACACACACACACACACACACACAATGATGGCAGCCAGGCTGATACAGGCATCATGCATGCCTCACACATATAAATGTACACACACAGGCTACTCCCACAAACATACACTCATAAATTTATCAAAATGTAAAAATAGAGTCAGGGAGATGGATCAGCTGATAATGTGGATTGATGCCAACACTACTGACCTGAATTTGCTTCCCACATGATGAAAACCAATTCTCAAGTTGGCCTTTGACTGTCCCCTATGCACAGTGGCATGTGTGCATCACAGACGGAAGGTTTGGTCAAGAAATCAGTCCATTACTCTTTCATTCAGTCTCACTCGATTTCACAGGACATGCACAGATACAGAGAGATAATACAACAAAATATTAATCACTTGGGACCAGGTTAGTCTTGAACTTCTGCATCTGCCTCAAGCCTCATGCTCAACTAATTAAATGTGCTTATCAAATCAAAGTACAATAGGGAGATATATGGCAACTTCCTGAAGAATGGGAGTGAAAAATCTGACAACACAACAGGCATCACCACTTGGTCTCCTATGGGCCTAGGAAACCTTTGCATTTTATTTCTCAATGACACACTGTAGAATGTGCACAGCTTATACCTTGGCGAGGTCTCGGTTTTGTGTTTTTATAGCAAGGTCTCATTCTCTGCTCATTCTGGGATGGCCTCAAGCTAGTGGTAATGCTGCCCCTTCAGCTTTTCCAGGGTTGGGATTCCAGGTGTGAGTCACCATGACTGGCTAAAGGAAATTCTGGATAAAAGCTGACCTAGTGTCAGATTATTTGCCTATCATGTGTGAGGTGCTTGGGTTTGATCCCTAGTCCTGGAAAAAAAAACAAAATAACTAGTGTGGCCTCATTGCTCATACACTATGCCATAAGCATATGAAATATATGGGAAGTGGCTCTTCAAACCAAAATTAATTAAAAGACATGGGGAAGGGAACTACATATTCATCAATGGAAAAATCTACCAAGACGACATTTCAATACTTAATATCTATTCCTCAAACAAAAGGACACCCTCGTTTGTAAAAGAAACACTACTACAGTTTAAATCACACATTGACCCTCACAAAGTAATAGTGGGAGATGTCAATACCCCATTCTCACCCACAGACAGGTCATCTAGACAAAAACTAAGCAGAAATATCAGACCTAACAGACTATATACACCAAATGGGCCTAACAGTTATTTACAGAACATTTCACTCAAACACAAAAGAATATACCTTCTTAGCACCTCATGGAACTTTCTCCAAGATTGGCTATAAATTCAGATACAAAGCTAGTCTCAACAGATACAAAAAAAAAAAAATTGAAATAAGTTCCTGCATCCTATCAGACTACCACAAACTACAGCTGGATATCAACATCAGCAGAAGCATCAAAAAGCTTACAAACTCATGGAACCTCAACACCTCTCTACTGAATGAATAATGGGTCAATACAGAAATAAAGTTCAAAATTTAAAGACTTTCTAGAAATTACCATACTGCAGATGAAATGTTTAGTCAGGAAATCAGTCCATTACACTTCCATTGAGCCTTTTTCAACCTCACAGGAAATGGACAGGATACGAAGAGATAATAAACCAAAATATTACATGAATAACGTGTCTTACTGACTGTTCCATTGCTGCGAAGAAGCACTATGACCAAGGCAACTCTTATAATGAAAGGCTTTTAATTTGGAGATTGATTACAGTGACAGAGGGTTAGCCCATTATCACCTTGAAAGGGAGCTTCAGAGGCATGCATGGGGCTGAGTGTTACATCCTGATACACAGGCAGGCAGGATGAAAGAAACACTTGCCTTGAACTGGTATTGTGAAATCTCAAAGCCCACCTACACTGACACACCTATACAAATAAGACATAAGTACTCGAAAAGGGCACACCTCCTAATTTTACACAATTAGTTCCACTCATTGGGGACCAAGAATTCAGAGATAGGAGCCTAAGGGTGTTGAGCAAATATAAAGCCTGTCAGGAACACAACCTAAGAAGAAAGACCTCTAAAGTAAAAGTGTGAAAGTTACTGAGGGAAACAGAGAAAAGGGGACAGAGAGAGGAATGTGGGAGCTCGTTTTCAGGTTCCTCGTGGCTTTTCCCAGCAAGTCCACATAGAGGATGATTAGGGCCACAGGCCTGAGTGCAGGTGTCTGAAATGGTCTGCACTTGGCTGTGCTGCGGGAGGAGGTATTTTGCTCCACCCCTTGGCGTCTCTATAAATACCTTGGGGCAGAGACAGTCAGGGCCAGTTGGAGATTCCAGGCCCTCTTAAGGCTATCCTTTATTTTCTATCTGTTTATCTTCTATTTATTAGATAAATCCTTCTATCTAATATTTCCTGCTGTTCACACTCAAGAAAACCCTGGGGAGCTGTGGGGTTTGTGGGTAAATGCCCCACAGAGGAAGAGAGAAAGGGATGAAGGGAATGAAGGAGAGAGAGAGATAGAAAGAGAGAGAGAGAAAGAAGAAATAGTTCTTCCAAATGGGGAGAGAGCCAACTCCTCTGGCTGGTTATAGGATTTCTTAATAAAACATTTCCCACCCCATCTAAGAAGAGATTGAACAATTCGAGACCTCCAAACTCAAGTTTACATATCTATTATTTCTCTTAGTGCATGGCATTATCCTTTGTTTCTCTCCCTACCCAGTTCTTTCATAGAACCCAGGAAACCTAGGATCAGGTCTGGTGGAAACAATAAAGGAACTCTTGGTATGGTTAAATGTGCCTGTTGTAGATGATACCATCTGGAAGCTGCATTTCTAACTGGGTAGAAATGTTTCACAAGGCTACTATGGATTTAAATTTGATTTAACTATTTTAACAAATGAAATCTGAAAGTCTTCAATTCCAGCCAACATTAAGAGTCAGAAATCTGTGTGATCACAGCAGAGATCATAAATCAACTGGGATAAAATGGGGCCAAGTAACATCTTGTGTCTGGGTACTAAGAAGAATGTGAAAATCCTGGATGACAATGCTTGGCTTCCACAGTAAAATCTGTGTGGTAAGACACAGGGATGGACCCAACTGTCTCTGCTTGAGGCTCTGGAATACTTCCCTCTGTTCCTTAGTTGTGTGGGGCCTACCTCCCAAGGTCATAGGTAACATCCCCTCCTACATTCATGCTAACCTCACAATGGTGTCTTTTTAAAGAAACGGGTGTGACAGTTCACATTTAACCTTTGACAAGTGTGGATCCCACTTGGACCTATAACTGATGGAGGATGGGATCGTCTCAGCTACCCTTGAGTAGAAAGCAACCTTGTGATTTGCTGCCATCCTGGCTATTATGTCAACAGTACATCACCACAATACAGAATTTGGCTCTCCTTTCAGCACAGTCCAATAAAATGTCTAAGAATTTATTCTACCAAAACCAGAAAACTGATGACTGAAGTCATCCTTAATAGAAAAATGATGAACACAAGACTGAATAAATAGCACACAGTATACCATCTGACTTTAAAACTTAGCATACAACTGCAATAAAGACTGTATTATCTGGGAAAGAACAAAGAGATCATCAGAACATGAGAGGAAACAGAAAAAAAAAACTACAATTAAAATAGAGTCAAGTTTTACAAATAAGGCGAGGAAACCCAGTAAGTCTGATCTTACTAACACAGAAAGATAGAACCACTGTGGCCTCTACATGCAATTGTGTTCATACTTATGCCCTGCACAAAATTAACTGCAGATGGTCCCTACACCTGAATGTTCAGTGCCAAGTGCAGAACTTCAAGAAGACACTAGACAAACTAGAGTTCAGCTAGTTAGCAAATCTCCTTTCCCTTGTGACTGTAAAAGCAGCTGAGGCTCACTGCATATTAATGTCAGCAACAAGGATGTTTTCACTCAAGAGTTTCTGCTTTCCATGCTCTGCAAACTGCAAAAAGTGAAACTAAGTCACTAGAAGCCCAATCTCCTACTAGGAGCTGAAGACCTCAAGGAACCAAACAGTATGGCACCAGACATGAAGTCTGGCCACAGTTTCCCATCAGCAACCCCATCCTGGACAAATTCTACATGGGCTCTGGTGGCTCCTCCCCTTGTATGGACTGTAGCCCTTAACTCACTATGGTGTGGATTCCAAGTCTGCCCCACTATCCTCACAGTTCTCAGCAGCAGATCACAGGTAAACATACAAGAATACCAGAGCCTCCCACAGCCCCTGGACCTCTTAGTCTGAAGCATGGAAGACTAGAAATACCATCCCCATTCTGAATGTGGGTTGACCTAGTGGGCCTGACAGGAAGCCAATTGGCTAGGCAGGTCTGAGTGACAGGAGCACCTCTCTTAGGAACAGCAGGTAGATCCAAGCCTTGGCTTCCACTCCAGGCACAAAACTGTCCTGAATTTGCAGAGATTGCATTGCAGTAGAAGTTGTACCTGGCCTCTAAAACTTAACCCTACACTTACTTACTCCTGCACTCAGGAAGCACCTCAGCAACTCTAAGAAGGCTCATCTATATTTTCTCACATCTCTCTCAGGTACACATTGTTAACCAAAACATTAACACTTTACCAACCTTCTGTGGTGGTACTCTCCTATGATGACAGCATTTGGGAGGTTGAGCCACGCAGCAAAAGATTAAACCATCTTGATCCATGACACCAAAGAACAAGCAATTAGGGTCACAAAATAGAAGATGACTAGGATCAGGAAGTGGGATGAAATATAAAACTTAGAAAGTTTGGGATCTGCATGTCTTGCATAAGCTGATGGCTCATGCTTAAGGTCCTTAACATGTACAACTCTGATACACTAGTGTAGGTAGAGAATGAAGACAGTCAGTGGGTAGAAAATTTAGCAATGTTGGAAAAAGCAACACAGGATACCTCACAGTGAGTTCACAGTGGCCATGAAGAGCCTGGTTCCCTTGACTCCTTCATGATGCTCACTCAATCATTGGACTAGTCTGTCCAAAGTCTGCCCTCGGGCAGGACACAAAAGTAGTGTTCCTTGGTGCTTTTATCATGGCATCTGAGAAAACCTTGAACAGGCCAGGCTCCCAAAAGGCCCAACTTCAACCTACACAAACAAAAACACATATGAAAATAGAAACACAGGGATTAACACAGGGAAAAGAAGGGCTTAGGAAAAAACACTAGTAGAGATTGGAGGAGGAATCCACATAACAGGGAATAAAAAAAATACTAATGACACCAAAAGGTGATTTTAAATAAAAATTGATATACCTTTAACTGAAATACTTTTAAAAGAGGACAGATTCAAATTGTTAATTCCCCACATGAATTTAGAGCTGGGAATGTTTGTGCTATCCTGGAATGCCACCACATGGAAGGTTGAGGCAGGAGCATCACACAAGTTTAAGGCCTGTTGTGGCTACTGACTAAGTTGACAAAAAAACTTGGGCAACTTTATCAGATCTTGCCTCAAAATAACTTTTTGTTTATAACTCTGTGGAGAGATGCTGGCCAAGCATGGGAGAGCTCTAGAATGACTACCCAGTATTCTCTACCAAAAGTGAAAATAGAACAACTACAACCAATATACTGAAATAGGTGGGTTAGAAGGCAGTGTTCTGACAGAAACCAGCTGGTTGGCTGAGTGAGTAAAGACACTGTAACCAAGTCTGAGGGCCTAAGGTTCATACCCAAGAGATTACCCATACCTCGAACTTGTCCTCTGACCTTCACACATGTGCTGTGGCATGTGTGTTCATATGTTTCTCAATGGCCTGAATTCAGAATTTTTAAAAAGAAAATTGAAAACAAGAAGAACAAAAAATGCACCAAAACTAAAACATCCAGCAAAATAGCTAGCTATGCTGTATGTAGCTCAACCACTGACCAAAAATAGAACTCCTTCAGAATAGGGCCAGGACGGCAATAGGGAGCAAAGCATTCACAGTTTACTTCCTATCAAGTTATGACTGCAGAGCTCCCTTAGGGTGAATAGGAACAAATAGTTCTTCACAGCATTACTTATCTCCAAAGTACTTTCCTTTGGATTAAACAATTAACTCTACTCCAAGTTGGCAAAGAAAAGAAAAACAACAAAAGACAGACGGAAAGCAAAGAAAGTCATAATAAGAATGATGAATGGAGGGGCTGTCAAATCACACGCTTAGGGGGATGCACCCAGGTCTGTCTCTGTGCTATAGACTTTGCCTCACCCCTGCTCAAGCAGTGCTTACACAGCATCCAGACTGAACACTGAGTCTGCTCTATGGCCATCAGCTCATTACTGAGCTCCTTTCTGCTGGGAACAGTGTATTGTGGGCACTTCTCACCTCTGAGAATATGTGATCTTAAGAGTAGGCAGTTCAACACA
This sequence comes from Onychomys torridus, assembly GCF_903995425.1. Taxonomy (NCBI): domain Eukaryota; kingdom Metazoa; phylum Chordata; class Mammalia; order Rodentia; family Cricetidae; genus Onychomys; species Onychomys torridus. The sequence goes on from NC_050463.1 coordinate 3,598,445, forward strand.
CAACTGGGCAGTGACTCCCCCTGGGGCTAAAGTGCTGGATCACGTATGAATCCTCCTCACTGATGTCCTGGGCCTATGACACTTACAGATGTTACTGGGATTTCCACACAGATGCAGAGGTGACAACCACACATGGTCACCTTCCTACTGTAGTGTTGTACAGGTGTGGGACAGGTGCAAGAGGCTGCCTGCATGCCTTCCATTTGAGAGACCCCACTCTGCAGTCCTGAGAGTCACCACCAAGCATCATCATCATGCTGTGCTGTCTAATAGCCTCCATGTCCTGTACTGTTAACACCCAGGATAGAACACCCTTTCCTAAGAGCTATGTAGCTAATTCACTCTGGGACATCTCTTACCTGGCAGGTGAAGTGATACCTTTCCCCAGCCCTGCTGTGCTGCTAGTTGGTTTCTTTGACATCTGGGAACAGAAAGTAGTGAGTGGTAGAAGGAACTGTGTTTTTAAACTTTATTATACATGTATGGGTGCTTTGCTTACATGTATGTCTGTCCTCCACATCTGTGAAGTGTCCTCAGAGATTAGAAGAAATGTGGTGGATCCCCTGGGACAGGAATTACAGACAGTTGTTGTTCACCATGTGGGTGCTGGGAATTGAAACCAAATCCTCTGGAAGAACAACCAATGCTTTTAAATATGGAGCCAATCTCTCCAGCCCAGGTAAAATTAAGTTTTCAAAACAGCCTACAGTGAAAGGTTTTAACCTAATTTTGATTCCTAAGTTGCTTCTGGAAATAGAAATACAGTAGTGCATATCTGAATAAAGGGCTGGAGAGATGGTACATCACTTTCAGACCACTGGCTGCTCTTGAAGAGGATCAAATTTCAATTCATTCTATCCACAGGCCAGCTCAAAACCATTTGTACCTGCAGTCCCAGAGCACCTCACATCCTCTCCTAGGTTCTTCAGGGCACTGAATGCATGTGGTGCACACACATACATGTAGGAATACTGACCATCCATTAATAAATAAAATTTAAGATCTTAAGAACAGAAACACAGGATCTTCTGGATATGTGGTGCAGAGACAAACATCCCAACTCATCACAAGGCCTATCTGAGCTACAGAAAGAATGTTAGGCTAGGCGGTGCCACTTTTAAATATTCTGTTATTATGTTTCTGGGGTGGGGGGTATGTGCATATTGTGGTGCTTATGGGGCTCAAAAGACAACTTGGTGATGTCTCTTGTTACAACTTTTACATGAGCTCTGGGGACTGAATTCAGGTAGTCATGTGCTTCATATGTACACAAATACCTTTGCTCCACTATGCTATCTCCTTGGCCCAGCCTATCAAATTACATGCAACCTTTTTTCTTTGTTCTTTGGTTGTGTTGTTGAGACAGTACCACACTGTGTATTCTTGCTAGCATGAAACTTACTGTTAAACCAGGGTGGCCTGGAACTCAGAGGACTCTGTCTGTCTCTGCCTCCAGAGTACTGAGATTAAAGGGATGCTGTTAACAACACTGGGCTGTAAAGAAAAGAACTTACAGGATGAACTTGACACTTTGGAATCCTTAACCAAAAGTGGCCACAAGTAAAACCTGATCTGAGAGGATGGTTTCAAGATGCTGGTACCCACTGTCTTGTTATCTTAGTGTTTGTGAGAAGCTATTACAAGTGTAAAATCTGGAAGATTCAAGGATTCGATCTATGTTTGTAAAACTATAATGCTATACAATAGATTGGGAGCTGGAAAGTGTTAAAGGAAATCCAGACTCTGGGTAAAATATTAAGAAGCATCTTACTATACAGTTGACATGGGAAAAAGAATCCACTGGGACTGAATTTAGCCTGGAACTGTAGAGGTAACTGACTAGGGTATAAAGGGTATGAGGGCTGAGTAAGTTCAGGAACTGAAAATGTGTAAAACATAGTTAAAGGATGATGGGTTTGGTGTCCTCAGACTTGAACTTCCTACGCAGCTTCCTGATGGCTGAGAATTCTTATTTTGTTTGAACCCAAGGACCCATATAGTGAAAAGAGAGAAGAAATTCAACACAAGTAGTTATCAGGGATCCACATGGGGACCATGAAATGGGCATGTCCCTTCCCATACAAGCTGGTAAACAAATAATTATTTTAAAAATTAAAATATATCACATTTTCATAAGCAAAGCCATTCATCCCCTCAAACTTGGCAAGGATCCAGCTTCAATTTCCTTCCCCAATGCTGTCCTCAAAGGTGTGCCCCATACTCCTCCACCCCTACCATACAATTCACCATGTTGATCTTCTGTCTCATTCCAGGGACCCAATTTCTGAAATAAGAACTCAAGCCCACTGAAATATTGTAACTATTTCAATGGTAGTATGGGATTGACAACTTATTAAAGACTACTGTCTAGTTGTATTTGTTTACATCATAATACATAGTAAAAGCACTCTACCCCTGACCTGCATCCCCAGCACCCCAGTTTCCATGCCAGTTACCCTGAAACCAAACCACATAAAGATGCAACAATGAGAATCAAAGACTTTTTTCCCTTATGAACACAGATCCAAAAACTTGTCAACACTCAAAAACCAAATCCAAGAACACATCAAAAAAAAAATGATCCACCCACGATCAAGTAGGCTTCATCCAAAACATTCAGGGATGGGTCAAGATGCAAAAATCAAGAAATGTAATCCAGCATATAAACAATCAGAAAGAAAAAAAAAAAACTACATTATCACCACATTAGATGGAGAAAAGGATTCTGACAAAATCCAAATTCCTTGATAAAAGTTCTTCAGAGATAAAGGGATACAAGGAACATATCTAATCACAATAAAGCAATTTCCAACAACCCTATAGCCAACTTCAAATTAAATGGAGAGAAACTCAAAGTTATTCACCTAAAATCAGGAACAAGACAGCCTTTCTACTCTCACCATGTCTATTCAACATAGAACTGGAAGTCTTAGCTAGAGCAATAGGACGACTGAAGGAGATCAAGGGGGTAACATTGGAAAGGAAGAAATCAAAGTATTTTTATTTGCAGATGATGTGATAGAGTACCTAAGTGGCCCTAAAAATTCCACAGAACTCCTATGGATGAAAAACACTTAGAGCAAAGTAATCTGGATACATAATTAACTCAAAAAAATCAGTAGTTCTCCTGTGTATAAATGATGAAGGGAATACGAAAGAAAGCAGGAAAATAACACCTTTCACAATAGCCCAAAATTACATTTAAAATTTCTCACAGTAACTCTAACCTAGCAGCAAAAGACTTATGTGATAAAAAAACTTCAAGTCTTTGAAGACAGAACCTGAAGAAGAAATATGAGAAAATAGAAAGAACTCCCACACTCATGGATTGGTAGGACTAACAGTAAAACTAGCAATACTACCAAAAGCAATCTACAGATTCAATGAAGTCCCCATTAATATCCCAATACAATTCTTTACAGACCCTGAAAGGACAATTCTTAACTTCAAATGGGGGGGGGGGGAGAAAAAAAAGATAGCTAATATCATTCTGAACAATAAAAGAACTGCTGGGGTTCACACCATTCCAGATTACATGCTGTACTTCAGAGGTATAGTGATAAAAACCACATAGTATTGGCATAAAAACAGACGACACATCAATCAATAGAATAAAACTGAAGACCAAGACATGAACCGACACTGCTATGGACATCTGGTTTTTTATAGAGATGCCAGAAATACACACTGGAAAACAGTCAGCATCTTCAACAAATGGTGTTAGACAAAACTTGATGTCTGCATTTAGAAAAATGCAAATAGATCTAAACTCATCCTGCACAGAACTCGAGTCCACATGTATAGGAGACTGTATGACCTTCCCCTGTGTGAAATGTTAGCTGCTGAGTGCTGTATGCTCACACACAAGCCACAGCCAAATGCCCAGTGTCTCAATGCTCTCACCTGACTAAAGTGAGACAACCGAATTTGCACTTACCACCATGAGAGAGTTGCCCAACTGGAAATTTGAGTGGCTCAGGCTAACCTCCCTAAGCTGTACACCCACCAATTTGGTTTTCCCTCATTCACATGGTATGAATTAATGTATACTGGGAAAATACACAGAAAGGCACTCACCCTGCCCAATCATGTCTTTTTTTATGACAGAGACACACCTACAGGGTCAATGACTTAAACAACCTCTAATGTAGCTATTGCCTAGCCTAGTTCCCTGCAGTGCACACAATAAACTATTTTTCTTCTATTCTGGTCTTAATGGAGAAGCTATGTCCCACACACTAAACTTTTTCCTATTAGGGCAATGACAGCTCACTCTGTGCCTCAAGTGGGTTAGTATTAGAAGTGTGTGTTCCTACAAACCTTTAAACCTCCTACAAGAATTGAGGAGGTTGAGTCCGGAGGACAGCAGGGTCAATGCCCTCTGGACTCTAAACACTGGGATCAAGGCAAAGAGAGTCAACATAACAAACCTTGTCTCAAAATATTTGTCTGAAAGCTGCAAGGTGCAACTGTTCTGGACTTAATGTGCCATCAGAATGACAAATCAAGTCACACACTTAAGAGATTAATTCAGAAAAAATCTCTTCAGTAATTACAAGTCTCCAGCTCTATCAAATACACAGAAGAGGGGACAAAGAACAGATTGGCTAATTATATACACATGCATTCCACGTATGCTGTCAATCTGGAGAAATGCTGTTTACTGCCCTCCTGCTAGCATGGCTTGCTCAGTTTGATTCCTTATAGAACTCAGGACCACCTGCCCAGGGTGGCACCAGCCACAGTGGGATGGGCCCTATCACATCAATCTCTAATCAAGAAAATACCCTATAGGTTTACCTACAGACCAGTGTGACTCTACCTTGTGTCAAGCTGACCAAATCTAATCAGCATACCTACTGAGTCATCTCCCAACCCCCAAAGACAGATTTATAAACAAACCTCAACTCTCTTAACACTTTCAGTATATACTTGTGCGCATGCGCGCGCGCGCACACACACACACACACACACACACACACACACACACACACACAGTTTTGAAAGACTAAAGAGATGGCTAAGCATTTACCACCACATTCTGTTCTTGTATAAGTCCTGGTTTGGTTCCCAGCACTATCATGGTAGCACACAATCATCCCTAGAGGCTGTTGAAGGGGATCTGATGCCTCCTTTTGTCTTCTGTGAGCACAAAATACACACACATATGCAAGCAAATCCCTCATACACATGAAATAAAATAACAGAAAATTAAAAACACATACCCTCATATCTCATATAGGTCATCATAGATAAATAAGCCAGAAATACACAGAAATGTGACAAATATCTGTAGCCAAAACTATAACTTTGTAATTAAAGAAACAAGAAACTTCATCAAAGGATCAAAGGATAGAGATTCCATGATTGTAGACAGGAAGCCTAACTATAATTTCAGAACAGGCTTTGAGTTACAGATTCAGCAACACTCCAATAAAAAGTCTAGCAACTTTTCTTATCAACAATAGAAAAATGATGACAAAGGCCATCATGAATGATCAACACAAGATAAGGTAAACAACACACACTCTGACACCATCTGACTTTAAAACTTCCCATACAACTGCAACAAAGATTGTATTGTCTGGAAAAGAATAAACAGATGGTGTCGATTTGAACACAGGAGGCCAGGAAATCCGGTAATTCTGGCCTTCCTAACACACATGACTGGGCCACCCTGTCATCTACATGCAAATGTGTTAATGACACAGAATTTACACCCTGCACAGAATTAACTACAGGCGGATCCTACACCTGATGGTTCAGTGCCAAGTGCAGAACTTCTAGAAGACAGTAGAGAAAGTAGAGCTGTCATTTAGCAAATCTGCCTTTCAAAGCGATGATGATAGCAGGGCATGCGCGCACGCTGCATGGTGAGGTCACAATAAGGAACTAGCCACACACAGTACCCACATCCCGGTGTTCTTTGCAGCCATAGCCGCAATACGCAGACGGAAGTTATTCAGAGGCCAAGAGTTGTAGAGACAGCATGGATCTCACGGGCGAGGATCCGTCACCGGTTCCCACAGCCCCGGGACCCCACACCGGCTCCCACGGCTCCTCCCCGCATGGGGACGGCGGCCCCTCACTCACCATGGCGGATTCCGAGCTCGCCCAGCTCTCCTCACAGCTCCCGGCAGCGGCTCACGGCGCAGGCGCAGCACGCTGAACCCGAGCGTCTTTCTGGGTCTAGCGCCTCAGAGTCGGCTGCTTGGCTGACCGGAAGTGCCCTCCCTTATTCTGACTGACAGTCGGCTTGAGAGCCCTAATTGGTTAGTGCGTCCTGAGTGACAGAAGCAACTCCCTTTGGTTCAGAATGTTGTGAAAGAACACAGCACAGCGTTTCCCCGCTCTGGCTTCCACTCCGGGCACAGAACTGTCCGAGACCTGCAGAACTACAGCTCTGATACACTATTTGTAGGGGCAGAACGGAACAGTCAGCAGAAAGATAATTAAGCCACATTGTCAAGAGACACAGGATACCTCAGACTCAGCTCACAGTGGGCATGAGACACAGAACTACTGTTCCCTTGGAGCATTCATCAGAGCATCTGAGAAAGCCTTGGGTTGGCCTGGCTCCCAAGAGACACATCTCCAACCTAAATAGAAACACATATGAAAATGGAAAAAAAAGGGATCAATGCATGGAAATATAGGGCTTACAATGAAAAACTAGTAGGGCTTAGAGATTAAATGGGCATAATAGCTAATAAGAAAATATTAATGACACCACTGAAAGTTAATTTTAAAAACCGCAATTGATATACCTTAAGATGCATTACTTTTAAAAGAAGATAGATTCAAATTGCTAATTTCCCACATGAGTTTAGAGTTGAGAGTGGTGGCGCTGCCCTGGAATCCCACCACATGGAAGGATGAGGCAGGAGCATCACAAGTTTAAGGCCTGGTATGGCTACAGATTGAGTTGACAAAAACTTGGGCAAGTTAACCATACCCTGCTTCAAAATAACGTTTTGCTTAAACTTCAGTGGACAGATGCTTTCCAAGCATGGGAGAGCTCTAGAATGAGTACCCAGTATTCTCTACCCGAAAAATGACAACAGAGCAGTACACCAATATACTGAAATAGGTGGGTTAGAAGGGAGTGCTCTGACAGGAACCAGCTGGTTGGCTCAGTGAGTAAAGGCACATACAACCAAGTCTGACGGCCTGAGAGAGAACCCACATCTCCAACCTGTCCTCTGACGTTCACATGTGTGCTGTGGCATGTGTGTCCACACATGTCTAAATGGCCCAAATACAGAATCTTTAAAAAGAAAACTGAAAACATGAAAGACAAAAATGCACCAAAACTAAAAAGTCCAGAAAAATAGCTAGCTAGCTACATGGTACTTCAACCATTGACCAAAATAGAACTCCAGAGTAAGTGTCTGGACTGGCAAGCCACCTGCCACTAAGCCCTTTGTAGCACTATGGCAGACTGAAGAGAGAGGTGATGGGCTCCCATCATCCCAGAGAGAACGAAAAGTGTTTGAACCTCTGCAGGGACCAGCCAGCTACTGGGTCAGACTTCAACTCTGTGAGTTGAGGAATCATTTCTGGAACACTAGTCAGGTTTGCTATGAAACTGAGAAAGGACAAAGAGAACTAGCCATTTCCACAGACAGCCATACCTCAGGCCAGCTATGGAAAATGTTTTCATTTTTGTAAAAAAAAAAAAAAAAAAAGTTTGATTAAAAATATGCACCAAAAATAGGCAATCTCTCCAATAATTATTATGTAGAAAAAAACCCATCAATATAAATACAGAATTTTACTCAACTAAACCCTACAGGGTCAAAGTATTTTTACTTAATCACTTCACATTTACTATAGAGCCTCTAAATATTCTGATACTATACATATTTTACTGCCCACTTAACATATGAGTCTACACATTATTTTTCTCTCAATTTGGCATCATTAGTTAAAAATTAAGAAAGCCACATTAAGAATAAGTATTTTTACATCATAATCTTATTGTCTAATTTTCTGTGTCAAGGTCTCACTTTGTAGCCCTGGCTGGCTGAGAACTCATTATGCACACCTGATCAATTTTCCTCCGCTGCGCAGTCAGTGCTAAGATTAAAGGCCTGCACCACCCTGCCTGACTTGTATTAATTCTACACATTTACTCATTAAATAAACAGAAGCTAGGTGTGACACACAATTGTACTCTGTACTGAGCACACTGTGACAGGAGGATCACTGTGAGATTTAGGCAATCCTAGGTTATACGTGAGATCCTATCTCAAAAGAGCAAATGGCAAAGCATGCAGCCTCCGCCACCCCAGGTTTTGGGACCATTAGTGTCAGTCTTTGTCCTGGAGTCCATGTGGGACTATGGCACCCTGGCCTTTGCCCCCAAGTCCACTATCCACTTTTGGACACCCTGTCTGGAACCTGTGACGGTGCTGAAGCAGCAGCCAGCAGCAGTGGCGATGGCATGAAGAATCCCTGTCCAGCTGCTTTACTGCTGTGCTCCACTGCTCTGTGGAGGAATTCCATCCTGTGTCCTGCCTGCAGGCCTTCCGCTGAGGATTCTTTAAAGCCACAGGAACACTTGACTGGCAGGTTCAGTGTGTCTCACTATATGGTTTCTGGCTCAGGTAACTTAGTTTCCCAGAGCTACCCATTTCTACCTGAACTTGGAAACTAGCAGGTGGAGTCCTATACTAATGATGATTACCGAAGAGTTGGACAATTATTGGTATCTCCTGGATAGGCCAGAGGTGCATGTGGTACTATTGTCACAATTTATAAACAATTGCTACAAAGACTGGCAAGGAGGTGATGAGAGGCTGAAGGTGGCTTTTCCTTCCAGATGACACTACTGAGGTCAAATATCTTCAAATTCCAGCACACCAAACATCTGGAAATTTCAAAGCATAAAGCTATTGAAGACAGCCATGATGACCATGATCAATAATTTTACAGTGACATTTGATCTTTTTGAGGGTGCATTGATTGGGTATGCTTTGGCTTTTTATTTTTAGAAAAGACAAGTTAACTAAAATCATTGTCCACGGGTACTGGCGCACCAGGTTCAGAAACCCACAATGCCTGTAGAGAAGACTTGGCTGTCAACAGTATGTGATGCTGATGCCAAGGACCTGAGCTTTGTCCTCAACACCAGGTGGGTTGACTCACATTCCTATAACCAAAACTTCAAGGGATCTGACCACTCTTCTGCCTTCTGAGAGAACTAAGCATACAGGTACATACATTCATGCATGCACAAAACACATATAAAGTAAACAAATAAACCTCAGTAAGAAAGTGAAACAAAACCTATGAGGGAAGTTCAGACAAGAATTATGCTGTGTACACAGTATATTTACTTGAGATCCAGAGGCATTTTCACCTTATTTACCTCTCAGCTTGTAATATTTTGCATAAAGATTATAAATATGGCCCAGTATGATGACTTATGCCTTAATACTAACTCTTGTGGGGCAGAGGCAGATGGACCTGTGACTTCAAGGCCAGGCAGAACCACACAGTGCAACCTGGTTTCAAAAATAAAAATAAGTATGTAAGGAACAGAGGTGCCAAATAGAAATTTTTTGTTCTGGGAAGACTACTCTCTTGAATGTAATTCCTGAGCATGCAAATGATCCTAATAATTACTTTATTTTATGTTGATAAAAGAATCAACTTTTAAATGTCTGAAAAAGTAAACCTGTTGATTTAAAATTAAATTAATGAGATTTAATACTTATATATTTAGCTGGAGATAAGGCTCAGCTGGTAGGAACACAAATTGCTGTTACAGGGAGCTCAAGCTGCACTAGAGTGCATCTATATCAGGTAGTTACATGAGGAGACTTGAACCAAACTTTAATTAAAAATAAACATTAATTCATTTAAAGTTTTTATTTTAGAAACAGATTCTCTTCTCTCTGTGTAGCCTTAGCCAATGAACTTGCTCTGTAGACCAGGCTGGTGTTGAACTATAGAGATCAACCTCCCTTTGCCTATCAAGTGCTGGGATTAAAGGCTTTTATTGATCCAGGTCCTCCAGAGACGCAACAAGTGATCTTCCTAGTAGCACCAGCTTTATATATGCTATCTTTTTGGTTGTTGCTGGTTTTGTTTTATTTTCTTAAGGTCAGCATTTAATTTATTAAAGTTTTGAGAACTGTTTGATCTGTCAGTCGGTAACTTATTAAAAATGCATTTCTTAGGAATATTGTATTTGCTTTACACTTTAAACATGGTCACCACAGTTTTCTGATAGACTATTACAAACCTGGAATGAAAGTTTAACATTTTGGAGGAATTTTGATTGAGCCCGAGTGCTTTCTATCTTTTCTCATCAGTTTGTATCAGATAGGGTCTCATATGTACCTTTGGATGTCCTAGAAATGAAATCCATGCTAGCCTGGATATGAGAGAGTTTTACCTGCCTCTGCTCCTTAAGATCTGGGATACAAGTTGTGAGCTACCATACCCATTTGTTCATCCTTCTTTGAAGCCAGTATTTTAAAGATGTATACTCAGTAGTGTTGCTCTGTATATGTTAGTAGGCATTTCTTCTGAAATGCCATATCCTATTCATTGGGCACAGAAATGAGAGACATGATCCTCCTTCTCTGTTTCCTTCTGAAATGAGTTGGGGACTGCATTTGAAATTGTGTGACTTGGAAGTAGTATATTGAGTACACAGAATTATGTAAATATATTCTCACTGAAACATATATTTACAATGCTGTCTCATTGTTTCTATTATATACATATATGAGATATTTTAGCATGTAGAGACCTATGAGGGTAGTAAAGCTCTGAGTCTTTCCAGTTCTCTTCAATGATGTAAAAAAAAAAAAAACATATGGGAGCAATAAAGTTGAGCCATGAATTAATATCTTTGACCATGACAGGTATCTTCATAGACAAAAACAATCAATAATGAAGTGGATCTCTATGAGTATAATGATTGTAATAAAGGCTTTAGATCTTATTCCTCTTCACAGTTACACAAAAGAACTTATTTGGAAGTAAAACCCTATGAATAAGGTAAAAGTGATAAAGTCCTTGAATATGATAGTCATCATCAGGTACATAAAACTCATATTAGAGTGACAAGTTATGAATATCATCAATGTGGTAAAGCCTTTGCATATAAAAGTTATCTACAAATAGATATACTTTGAAAGAAGTCATACTGGAAAGAAACTTTATTAATGTAATCAGTGCTGTAAAGCCTTTGCACATCTCAATCATCTTCAAAGACATGAAAGAAGTCATGCCAGAGAGAAACTCTATAAACGTAATCTATGTGGTAAAGCCTTTGTATCTAATAGTGATCTAAAAAGAAATGAAAGAAATAATGTACAGAAACCCTATGAATGTAAACATAGTGGTAAATTTTTTCCATTTCACAATAATCTTCAAATTCATGAACGAATTCATACTAGAGAGAAATCAATGTGGTAAAGTCTATGCACAAAAAAAGTAGCCTTTAAAAGCATGGAAGAATTCATACTGGTGAAAAATCCCATGAACGTAATAAATGAGTTAATGCTTTCGACACCATACACATTTTCCCACTGAGCGTTCTCACTAGGCTCAAGTAAGATTAGTAAAACCATTCTATCATAAAATACTATCTCCTTTTCAAACTGTAAACACATTGTCATGAAATAATATGAGAACATTGGACAATTTGAATAATAAACCTCTTTGTAAATGAAAATTATATTACTACTGCCATCCATTTTATTTCGATTGCCAGTTCATTCTGAGGAGTAAATAGTTGTTCTTAATGCTTTCTCAGAAATACCAATGAATGGCAGAGAATGGTCTCAGTAGGTAAAGGTGATTGCTCTTAACCTTGATGATTTGAATTTAGTCTCTGTGAGACCCACACTAATCATACAAATTTTTCTTGATTATTATACTTAGGCTGATGCATATGAACACCCACACACCTGCACATATGTGAGTACTTTTCAAACTGAAATAAGGGCCAATGAGTTTACTTACCAGATTAAGGCACTGGCAGCCAAACTTTTCTGCCTCAGTTTGATCTCTGGTACTAAAATAGAGGAACTAGAGAATAGACATATGTAAGCTGTTCTCTGACTGGCACATGCACACCATGTTACAGGTGTGTACACATAGTTAAAAAATGTTATAGAGATGAAATTAACAAACCACACAAATTAAGCAAAGTATTTAGAACATACAATTTGTTTTACCAGATGAAATTAATATATAATAGGATACAAGAAGTATCACAGTTCATCTAATCAATGATGGTTCTGCCATGAATCTTACATTATCCTTTCATTTCCTATTCAAAGATAGGTCATTTTAAAAACATCTCAGGTCCGTCCGCCCGAACTCCCATCTGGACCAGAGGTGAGTGCCTGGATTAGAGTGAGAGAGGCAACTGCGCCTGGGTCCCACCACTGGACACAGGACACCCCAGGAGGACTTGACCAACTTGGCCCCAGTTTCTTGCCAATCGGCGGGCCCTGCGGGAAGGCTCCCCTTTTCCAAGACTGCAGGCAGACACTGCAGTCTCCACACCCTGCCCCTACACCCATCTGCTGGAGACCCCAGCCACTTCCGGAGAATCAGAGACCAGCCCCAAGCTTCCATCCTGCCCTGAAACTCCCATCTGGACCAGAGACCAGAGGAACTCCCATCTGGACAAGAGAAGCTCCCATCTGGACAAAATAAGGAGACACCAGGGACTTCCCAAGACTCAGAGTCCAGCCCCCCACCTCCTATCCAGCCAGCACTCTCATCTGGACCAGCGCTCCCAGCTGGCCCGGAACTTCCATCTGGACCAGAGAGAGGCTCCCTAAATCTGTCAACTCTCTCTGGACCAAGTACACTGATAAGACCAAGAACGAACCAAGAGGAGATGGGCAAACATCAAGGCAGAAGTACATACAACAAAATGAAGAACAATACAGAATCACCAGAACCCTTCTCCAACAGCTAGACTTGAACATGACGGAATGGAAGAAGAAGAAAACAACCTTATAAGTAACATAATGAAGAGGCTAGAGCCTTATATAGAAGAAATCAAAAATAAAGTAGAGGAAAAGAAAAACAAAAAATGGGAAGAATGCTATAAAAAAAAACTAGAGGAAAGGACAATTAAAGCAGAAGAAAACAATAAATCCTTGAATGAAAATCATGAAAAAGCAAGGGAGACAATCCAAGATCTGAAGAGGGAAATAGAAAAAATGAAGAAGACACTAGCAGAAGGAATGTTGGAAATAGAAAATCTGAGTAAACAAACAGGATCTTCAGAGGCAAGTATAACCAACAGCATGCAAGAGATGGAAGAGAGGATGTCTGGTGTTGAAGATATGGTAGAAGAAATAGATTCATCAGTCAAAGAAAACACTAAAACCAACAAAGTCAAGACCCAAAATGTCCAAGAAATTTGGGACACCATGAAAAGACCAAACCTATGAATAATAGGGATAGAGGAAGGAGAAGAATACCAACTCAAAGGCACAGAAAATATATTTAACAAGATCATAGAACAAAACTTTCCCAACTTAAAGAAGGAAATGCCTATGAAGATACAAGAAGCCTATAGAACACCAAACAGACTAGACCCCCCAAAAAAGTCCCCTCGCCACATAATAATTAAACAACTAAATGTACGTACAGAATAAAGAAAGAAGATTAAGGGCAGCAAAGGAAAAAGGCCAAGTGACTTATAAAGGCAAACCCATCAGAATAACACCCAATTTCTTGATGGAGACTTTGAAAGCCAGAAGGGCCTGGACAGATATAATATAGACACTAAGAGACCATGGATGCCAGCCTAGACTAATATACTCAGCAAAACTTTCAATCATCATAGATGGAGTGAACAAGACCTTCCAAGACAAAACCAGATTTAAACAATACTTATCCACAAACCCAGCCCTACAGAAAGCACTAGAAGGTAAATTCCAACCTAAGGAAGGCAGATATACCCATGAAAACACAGGCAATAGATAACACCACAGCAGTAAACCCCCAAAGAAGAGAAGTACACACACACACTACCACCAAAAATAGCAACAGGAATGAACAATCACTGGTCATTAATATCCCTTAATATCAATGGACTGAATTCACCTATAAAAAGACGTAGACTAACAGAATGGATATGAAAACAGGACCCATCTTTCTGCTGCATACAAGAAACACAACTCAAATTCAAAGACAGACACCTCCTAAGAATAAAAGGCTGGGAAAAGACTTTCCAATCAAATGGTCTTAAGAAGCAAGCTGGTGTAGCCATCCTAATATCCAGCAAAAGAGACTTCAAGCTAAAATCAATCAAAAGAGATGATGAAGGACATTACATACTCATCACAGGAAAGATCCACCAAGATGAAGTCTCAATTCTGAACATTTATGCCCCAAACACAAGGGCACCCACATATATAAAAGAAACATTACTAAAGCTTAAATCACATATACAACCCCACACATTAATAGTGGGAGACTTCAACACCCCACTTTCACCTCTGGACAGATCGGCCAAATTGCAAGTTAACAGAGATGTAACAGACTTAACTGATGCTATGGCTCAAATGGACTTAATATCTACAGAACATTCCACCCAAACAAAAAAGAATATACCTTCTTCTCAGCACCCCATGGAACCTTCTCTAAAATTGACCACATACTTGGCCACAAAGCAAATCTCAACAGATACAAAACAATTGGAATAACCTCCTGTGTTCTATCAGACCACCATGGTTTAAAGTTAGATTTCAATAACAGAAAAAACTACAGAAATCCTACAATCTCATGGAAACTGAATAATGCACAACTGAATAACCAATGGGTTAAGAAAGAAATAAAGAAAGAAATTAAAGACTTCCTAGAGATCAATGAAAATGAATACACCACATACCAGAACTTACGGGATACTATGAAAGCAGTGCTAATAGGGAAATTCATAGCACTGAATGCCCACATAAAGAAGATGGAGAAATCTCACGCTAGTGACTTGACAGCACACCTGAAAGCCGTTGAACAGGAAGAAGCAAAGTCTCCCAAGAGGAAGAAAAGCCAGGAAATTATCAAATTGAGAGCTGAAATCAATAAAATAGAAATAAAGAGAACAATACAAAGGATTAATGAAACAAAGAGTTGGTTCTTTGAGAAGATCAACAAGATAGACAAGCCCTTATGCAAACTAACCAAAAGACAGAGAGAGAGTATCCAAATTAACAAAATCAGAAATGAAAAAGGGGGACATAACAACAGACAATGAGGAAATCCAGAGAATCATCAGGTCATACTTCAAAAACCTCTACTCCATAAAGCTGGAAAATCTAAAAGAAATGGATAATTTTCTGGATAGGTACCACATACCTAAGTTAAATCAAGACCAGATAAACAATTTAAATAGTCCTATAACCCCTAAGGAAACAGAATCAGTCATTAAAAGTCTCCCAACCAAAAAAAGCCCTGGATCTGTTGGTTTCACTGTAGAATTCTACCAGATCTTCAAAGAAGACTTAATACCAATACTCTTTAAATTGTTCCATACAATAGAAGCAGAAGGTATATTACCAAATTCCTTCTATGAGGCTACAATTACCCTGATTCCTAAAGCAAACAAAGATGCAACAAAGAAAGAGAACTACAGACTGATCTCCCTCGTGAAGACTAATGCAAAAATACTCAATAAAATTCTGGCAAACAGACTCCAAGAACACATCAAAACAATTATCCAACATGATCAAGTAGGCTTCATCCCAGGGATGCAAGGGTGGTTCAACATACGAAAGTCCGTCAGTGTAATACACCATATATACAAACTCAAAGAAAAAAAAACACATGATCATCTCACTAGATGCAGAAAAGGCATTTGACAAAATCCAACACCCCTTCATGATAAAAGTCTTAGAGTGATCAGGAATACAGGGAACATTCCTAAACCTAATAAAGGCAATCTACAGCAAGCCAACAGCCAACATCAAATTAAATGGAGAGAAACTCAAAGCAATACCACTAAAATCAGGAACAAGGCAAGGCTGTCCCCTCTCCCCCTACTTATTCAATATAGTACTTGAAGTTCTAGCCAGAGCTATAAGGCAACATAAGGAGATTAAGGGGATACAAATTAGAAAGGAAGAAGTCAAGCTCTCCCTATTTGCAGATGACATGATAGTATACATGAGTGACCCCAAAAATTCAACCAAGGAACTGATACAGCTAATAAAAACCTTCAGCAACATTGCAGGATACAAAATCAACTCAAAAAAATCAGTAGCCCTCCTATATACAGTAGACAAACAGGCTGAGAAGGAAATCAGAGATACATCACCCTTTACAATAGCCACAAATGATATAAAATACCTTGGGGTTACGCTAACTAAGCATGTGAAGGACCTATATGATAAGAACTTTAAGTCTCTGAAAAAAGAAAATGAAGAAGATGTCAGAAAATGGAAAGATCTTCCATGCTCATGGATAGGCTGGATTAACATAGTAAAAATGGCGATCTTACCAAAAGCAATCTACAGATTCAATGCAATCCCCATCAAATTACCAACACAATTCTTCACAGACCTGGAAAGAATAATACTCAACTTCATATGGAAAAACAAAAAACCCAGGATAGCCAAATGAATCCTGTACAGTAAAACAGCCTCTGGAGGCATCACAATCCCCAACCTCAAGCTCTACTATAGAGCTACTGTAATAAAAAAAAACAGCTTGGTACTGGCATAAAAACCGACATATGGACCAATGGAATCGAATTGAAGACCCTGACATTAACCTGCACACCTATGAACATATAATTTTTGACAAAGAAGCCAAAAATGTACAATGTAAAAAAGAAAACATCTTCAACAAATGGTGCTGGCATAACTGGATTTCAATGTGTAGAAGGCTGCAAATAGATCCATATCTGTCACCATGCACAAAACTTAAATCCAAGTGGATCAAAGACCTCAACATAAATCCAGTTACTCTGAACCTGATGGAAGAGAAAGTAGGAAGTAGTCTTGAATGCATTGGCACGGGAGATCACTTTCTAAATATAATACCAGTAGCACAGACACTGAGAGAAATAATCAATCAATGGGACCTGCTAAAACTGAGAAGCTTTTGTAGAGCAAAGGACACGGTCAACAAGACAAAGTGACAGCCTACAGAATGGGACAATGTCTTCACCAACCCCACATCTGACAGAGGGCTGATATGCAGAATATATAAAGAACTCAAGAAATGAGACATCAAAATGCCCAACAGTCCAATTAAGAAATGGGCTATAGAACTAAACAGACAATTCTCCACAGAGGAAGTTCAAATGGCTGAAAGACATTTAAGGAATTACTCAACATCCCTAATTATCCAGGAAATGCAAATCAAAATGACTCTGAGATACCACCTTACACCTGTCAGAATGGCTAAGATCAAAAGCACAGAAGATAGCTTATGCTGGAGAGAATGTGGAGCAAGGGAAACTCTCCTCCACTGCTGGTGGGAATGCAAGCTCGTACAGCCACTTTGGAAATCAATATGGGGCTTCCTTAGAAAATTGGGAATCCATCTCCCCCAAGACCCAGCTGTAGCACTCTTGGGCATATACCCAAGGAATGCTCAATCATACCACAAGGGCATTTGCTCATCTATGGTTATATCGGAACCTGGAAACAACCTAGATTCCCTTCAACTGAAGAATGGATAAAGATAATATGGTACATATACACAGTGGAGTACTACTCAGCAGAGAAAAACAATGACATCATAAGGTTTGCAGGCAAATGGATGGATCTAGAAAAAATCATCCTGAGTGAGGTAACCCAGACTCAGAATGACAAACATGGTATGTACTCACTCATGGGAGGATACTAGATGTAAAACAAAGATGACTAGACTGCTGCACAACTCCAGGGAGGCTACCTAGAAAACGGGACCCTAGGAAAGACCCAAGGATCACTCAATGACAGAGAAATGGATGAGATCTACATGAACAACCTGGACGACAGTGGGAGTAATGAAGGGCAAGATTTGAGGGAATGAAAGCTTAGGGGAGCAGGAGATCCCAGCTGGATCAAGAACAGAAAGTGAGAACAAGGAATAACAGACCATGATAAATGAAGACCACATGAGAACAGGGATAGGCAGAGTGCTGGAGAGGTCCCCAGAAATCCACAATGATATATCCTCTATAGACTGCTGGCACTGGTCGAGAGAAAGGCTGATCTGACCTAGTCCAGTGATCAGATGGCTAAACACCCTAACTGTCATGCTGTAACTCTCGTCCAATAACTGATGGAAATGGATGCAGAGATCCTCAGCCAGGCCCAAGGTGGAGCTCCAGGTGTCCAACTGTCAAGAAAGAGGAGGGTGGTCAAGAGAGTGAATTGTTGAATCCACGATTTCAAAAAGCACAGGGACAAATAGCCAAATGAATGGAAGCACATGAATTATGAACCAAAGGATGTGGAGCACCCAGCTGGATCAGGCCCTCTGGATAAGTGAGACAATTGAATAGCTTGATCTGCTTGGGAGGCACCCAGTCTGTGGGACCAGGATCTGTCCTTAGTGCATGAGCTGGCTGTTTGAAACCTTGGGCTTACACAGAGACACTTTGCTCAGTCTGGAAGGAGGTGACAGGACCTGCCTGTACTGAATCCACCAGGTTTAAATGAATCCCCAGGGGTGCCTTGATCCTGGAGGACATGGGAATGGAGGGGAGGGGCTGGGGGGAGGGTGGGGCTCGGGGCAGGAGGGGGGAGGACAGGTGAACCCATGGCTGATGTATAAAATTTAAAACACATAATAATAAAGAAAAAAATAAATAAATAAAAGGTTAATTATAAAAATATATATATAAAATAAAAACATCTCAGTTGGGTGTAGTGGAGCTTGCTTGTAATCCCAGCACTTGGGAGACAGAGGCAGGTGGATTAGTTTTAGGCCAGCCCAATCACACAGATTTTAAGGCCTATGAGGCAGTCCTTCCCTCAGGGTTATATTATTTTTTATATAGATGATATCCTGTTAGCCACTTCCAAAGAGCTACAATCCATATATTACATGATTCAGGATATGCTACATAAAATGGGCAAATTATAGCACTGAAAAGTTACAAAGATTACACAGTGTGCAATATTTGGGACAGTTAATTATTAGAATAACTGATAAATCACAAACAAAAAAATGTCCAATAGATAAGACTATTTAAAATCACGTAATGACATTCAAAAACCCTAAGGGCATATTAATTGGCTACATCATACTTTAGGACTACCTACCTATACACTAACCATTTTATTTTAAAGTGTAGAGAGTCAACATTGGATCATCCTCAATGGTGCCTGGAGAGACAAAGTAACAACTACAACTATTTTAATCCACACTAAAAGAGGCATTTCTGTAGCATGTTGATCCTGCCTTTACTTATTTCAGTTACTAACATGTCTTCTACAAGTATCATAGCACAAAAGGATAAATCGTTGGGATGGATTTGTTTATACCACAATACTCAAAAAATACTAAGTGCTTTCCTTACTCTTCTTGTTCAATTAGTAAATCAGGACAGGACCCTATATCAGCAATTACATGGATTCAATTGTTGCTGTATTACATTACCCTTAACTAACTGTGCTTAAGCACATTAAAGAACTCTATGGACTTTCAAATAAATTATAAATTACAATGGATGGATAGGAAATAATTACCCTGCTGGCAAACTATGGGAGTTTCTTATGCAAACTGAATTTAATATTACAAAAATTGTGCAACCTTCTCCTATTCCACAGACTGATACTTCTCTTATTGGTAGCTCATCTAATGGATTAGGAGGGAATCATGGTCCAGAGATTCATCCATCTATTATTACTTTTTTTTCTGAGCTCAACAGGTTGAAACTTGCTGTTTTGATTTATATATTACAGTTAATTTGTCAACCTTTAAATATTGTTTCAGATTCTGCTTGTGTAGTAGGAATATTTTTCAGCAATAGAAACTGCTCTAATTATATTCATATCCTGTTATTCTCCCAATACTACAGGAACTACAATGTGTGGTAGAAAACCACAACTATCCTTTGTTTATTATTCATACTTGTTCACACTCTCACCTCCCTGTAAAGAGTGGACTGTTACTCATATAATAGGCATTCTATATAGTCCTCACATCTGGGGCACAAATGAAAGGACACACAAAACAGTAAAACAACAATTATTAAAAAATTTAAAATGGGGAGCACCAAGAGCTATTCTTATATTTTCCTCATTTAGTCTTAAGTATTAAATTTTGCCTCAAGGTGATATATGTTCAAGAGCATAGAAACATTCCTCTACAGAGCATTCTGTACTGCCTTTAAATAGGCCTGTGTGGTTTAAACAAGTTAATATATTGAATTCCAGTTGAATAAAGTTTGGGAAGGAATACACTTCTGTATTGTAGGGAGATCCAGTGAATATTTATGGATTTCTCTTCAACTCTTCAAGCTCGGGACAATTAAGGACAATTGTACACAACAAAGAGACAGTGTAAGTGATAAGAAAGAGAACAACCTTCTAGCTAAAGGACAAAAGGAGACAACAAGCATATTGTCAGTTTCCAATTGGCCCACTGGTGGTCAAGGTAAAACCTATACATCAAGGGAGAAAATATTCTATGAAACACAGAGTCCTAGGTCACCTGAGAATTTTTTTCACCAAGTGCTAGCTGCTTTGACCCATGTGTCTGCAGTGAGTGCCACTGAGTATGTGTATTTGGCTAACATTAATCAGCCTTTGTATTAAATTATGGATTGGTACACAGCTTCTGTTATTAATACTAAAGTCTCTGTGTTTTTTACTGGATCTTGAAACTGTAACAGAATCATTCATTCATCTTAAGAAGGGAATGCATTTGCTTTGTCCTTGGGATTTGAATCATTTCACATTTGCATAAGACTTCATAACATTTGTATTCCTATTAAAGTCAAAATGGAATAAGCTCCAAGAGATGCTAGAAATACTTGTCATATGGGTCTCTTTTCAATCTATTCCCTAGATTTTTGTGACCATCATGATAATGTAACCAATAACACTGTTCATAATTTTATTCTTGTTCTTGGTTGCAGGAAATGTTTCTAATTTGCTTGCTTATAACATGCTCACACATTAAATGACAACAAATTTTATCTATATCTGAAATCTAAACCTCTCAGGATATCCTGCATTTTAAAAAAGTTTAAAAGGGGGTGAATGGTGGAACATGGACAAGGACTGCAGTTATGTAAGGAGAATTCTGGGTGCTTGTAAGAACACTTCAAGAAAACAAGACAGGATTCTTGTGGCCTCAGATTCTTCAAAATATGGCATTATTATTGGAATGTGTTTTGTGTTACTCTTAACTGTAGCAAACAGAAATGAATTTACCTCAAATTTCTCATTACTGTTTATTATTGTTATTCAATTAAATGTTTAAACTATCCTGTACCTACCTCTGTAGAAAATAATGATTTCCAAGTTCAGCATGTCTTGTGATGGTATATAATTAAATTCTGGCAACTAGCTGTGTATCCCATGACATGTAGTTAAGCCTCTCTGTGCTTTCCTTTACTCATTTGATCTTCCTTAATCCATAGAGTAGGAATTGTCTGGGGCCCTTAATAAGTTCAGCGATTTCATGAAACTGTGTTCACCACATTTACAGGCTCCATTTTCCCAGGTCCCATGGCCTATAGAGGAGAGACAAGGGTGTGCCATCACAATCTACAAACTTTTTGTTTTTTAAAGATAGGGTCTCACATACTCAAATGTTTCTGAATTGGAACAGTAATGGCTATAAAATGTCATATCAATGGTGAACCTAATACTCTAAAATGGTGACTTTAATTTGTTGAAACTTTACTTCAATTAGGTAAAATCACTATAATGAACTCTGACTTTATTACTTTATTTCAACAAAACCCTTTGCTTATAAATGCCAAGAAAAGAAGAAATGTTAAAGGCCAATTTCTGTGCCACAATGACAGCTGAAAGGTACTTGCAGCCAAGCCTAATGACTAGTGTTCAAATTTTATAATGAATAGGGTATCAACTCCTGAACACTCTGTTTTCACCTCTACACATGCACCCTTACATATACAGGTGAACTTGAACTCATCACGCAACTGGGTTCACCTACAAATTCCTGGGATGACAAGTTTCATGCACAACCTTTCTCTCCACAGAGGCCTGGTGCATGCTGAGCCATCTTCCTATGCATTGAGATTCATCAGAGCTGAAAACATTGATACATCAGACTTGGTGATGAATAGCTGCACATGGAGAACCTCTCAGAAACAAAACAAAACAAAATGCAAACAAACCAAAAACTTCATTACAATTGAGTGTGTGTGTGTGTGTGTGTGTGTGTGTGTGTGTGTGTATGTGTGTGTTGATACAAGGTCTCTCTCAGTTTCCTGTGCTACATTTAAACTCACACTGGAGCCCTTGAACTCCTAAGCCTCCTGCATCAGCTTCTAAGTTCCTGGATTACAAGCCTTCACCACCAAGTGAGGAAGGTAGGGCACAGAGAGGCTTAACTACCTGTCACAGGATACACAGCTAGTAGCCAGAGGTGCATGGCAGGACTAGAATATTCCTTGGGTCAAGTAGGAATCCAGAACCTTCCTTGAAGTAGAAAGCCAACTGCTCTGCATAGAAGTAGGAAGAGCACCAGGATCCAGACCTATTTTATTTCAGATGTTCAGAGAATCATGGATGGTCTAGGGCCACAGTGCAGCATGAGGCATTGTTTAAGAGGAGCCTAATAAGAGCCATAGACATGTGGCCCATGTCCAGGTGGCCATAGCCCAGAAGCAGCATTGTGGGCTTTTTACAGAGTTCAAAAGAGCATTCTAGCCCCAAACTGTGGACAAGAATTCCTGCACAAGGCCAAATATAAGGACAATAATGTAAGTACCCTCCTTGCTCACTATCATGGCCCACGAAGCTGAGGTTACACAAAACAGATCCTCAAAGCTGGAAAGATCTTATAAAATCAGACCATCTCTACTAGGGAAATCTGAGGCATACAGAACAAAGTGATTCATGGATAGAGCCATTCTGCATGTGGATGGTCCAACTGGTAATTGTAACCATGGTAACAGAGTTTAGCCCTTACTGCTTTCCCTAACTATCCCTACTTGAAATAACAGGCACAGAGTGCTGAAGGTCACACAGTCACATAACCGATCATTTGTCAGGATTTGAACCCATTACCATCTACCTTTTTGATGTTCTTTAAATTACATGTATTTAATAATGTGGGGGTCAGGGCGGGCATGTATGGTGGAAAGAGGACAATTTGCCTGAATGATTTTTCTCTTTCAACCTTGGGATCAAACTCGGGGTTACAAAGTATTTCCTTGGATTCCCGCCGCCCAAACATATTAGGGATGCTTTTAGCCCCTGGGCTGTAACAATAAAAGTTCCTAATAAGCTTGGCTACTGGCCCGAGTTAATGACCCCATACCAAGCTGCCCAGTAGAGGTTCAGAGGTTGCTGCCTGGATGACTATGGCCATACAGAGGGTGCTTTCCCACACGATATCACAGAACCGTCCAAAGATACCTTCATCCTGAAGGGGGCACTGAAGTTGCAGCAGGCCTTCCAAGAAAGCTTCAAGGAGGAGGAAGCTCTGTGTGGCCAGGTGACAGCATTGCAGCAGGTGATTGAGGTACTGGATCATGGGGTCAGGTGACAGGAGCCACAGGCAGAGCAGTCAGGATGAAGACAGGGATGCCTGGCAGAATCCAGGCTAGGCAATACACCTTAGGGTCAGTAGCCACTGAACACTGTTTTTTTCCCTAAGGTACAGAGGTATGGGAGTCTGGCTATGGATGGAACTTCCCTTCCACAGCGCCTCCTCTCCTTCCTTCCACTCCCTCTTCCTTTTGTTTTGAGGCAGGGTCTTGTATGACACTGGCAGACCTCAAATTTACTATGTAGCTAAGAATGACCTTGAAACTGTGATCCCTCTGCCTCCGCCTCCCCTTACCCTACAAATGGAGCTCCGAAGCATGGTCTATGGTGGCTTTACACAACAGCCATCTCCTGTATGTCATTTGGGTGAGTTACCTAACTCCTGACTCTATCTAAGAATTCCCACTCTCCTTCAGCATTCCTCTGTCACTCCATGGGCCTCAGTTTCCCCTTCTGTTCTAGGACAGGCTTGTGACTTCAGAGAACATACTTGTCCACAGACATAACTCATGGAGTATTAACAAACTGTGATTTGAGTGGGGAAAATGTAGCGGTCAGTGGAGTACCCAATACATGCACCAGGCTGTGCATCTGCCTTTCTGCTGTACTGTCTCTCTGCAGAGACAAAGGGATGAGAACATGCAGTTCATTCTCAGGCAGATCCTGTAGATGTAGCAGTTGCAGGCTTACAGTTAATGAGGACACATCTCAGGTAATCAATGTACATTCTTTACTTCTGCAAGCTGAAGCCTCAGGGACAAACTTCTCTAGGCCACAGGGTGATGAACAGGACTCATAAGACATTAGAAGGCAAGCCTGGTGCTTTACTAGTGATGCCCAGCTGACCCCATCACCCTACATTATTGGCTCTCTTTCCTCAGGCCATCAGATTCCCATCATTCCTTATCTGATAGGACTCCTCATATGCCACCTACATCAGAACTGTCTACCTAGGAATATAAGACTACTGCAAAAGGAGAAATAACCAGTGTTAGGTGAGGGCAGGGGGTATAGAAGAAAGTCTGATCTTCTGGCCCCAAAACACAGTTATGGTAATAAACACGAGTTCAGTGCAATATGTATAGAAACCTAGGTATAGAATTGTGGCTAAGGGATAGAAACCCTGCCTATGACACCCCACTAAATGGCTGGAGGCATTCATTAGGGGTGGAGCCTCTGCCTAGAATTCCCTTTGAGGGGTGGTGGTCAGGGTCAGATGGGAGCCTTTCCCTAGAATCTACCAGAGAGAGCCTGGAGGCCTGGTCCAATGTGGATCCATATCACATCTGTAGTGTCAATGGTACCTGGGACAGTGGAGCCAGAATTGAGGCAGACTAAAGTCACATGCAATAGTCAAATTTATTCACCTCAACAGACAATATACTCTGAGGCATAAGAAAGGTCACATGAGTAAATTATCCTGAGTTCAAGCAGTATACAGTCACTAGGACAAGCAATATGTGGCAAAAACATGTTTTTCCATAGAGTCATAGACATTTAGTTGAATGACTACAACAAGCAAGAATGATTAATTTGAAGTAATTTTACTCCTATCCACTACACCTTGGAGAAGAAAAAAAATCCACAAACAATTCTGTGTTTCTAAGAAACTGAGGTCACAATATTTTTGTCTGGTTCTCTTGGAGTGTTCTCACTAGCTCCAAAATTCTCATATGACTATGTTCCTGCATTATGTTCTGTCAAGCATAAACCAACAGTTTATGCAAGGCCTACTAATCCCAATCTTCTATCTTTAACTTCCTAAACCAGGTCCACACCCTGGGCACCTCTACTTTGGAGACCCTGATTTCTTTTGGTTTTGATCATAGAATGGTTTAGAGTTCCAATCCAGAGGGAAGAACCAAAGACTTAGACTCTATTCCAATTTAGATTAAATGAATTTATTCTTATTGCTAGCAGGAGGAAGGCAGCCTTAGAAACAAGACAACAAGGTGTGTGGAAGGGGATACGGTGGGGTTTTAAGCAAACATCTGAAAGTTGAGTATTACAACTATCCATGGAATCCACAGATGGACAAAAATTGTTTTACTTCCCTCAGTTATTTCTTCTTTTCCTGCTAGACAGCAATGAAAAGATCAGGTCATCATTTCTCATAGCAATAAGGAAGTTTTACAGAAGCAAAGGCAGTTGTCCATACCTCACAGCCATTATCCCATTATCATCCCACCTGCAGGCTACTAGGAGCCAGAGCAAAATGTCAATGGTCCTCAAGTCATGCCTAGCTACACAGTAAGTTTCTTTTGCTATCACAGGGGACCTGTGTAAATTATTACTCTGGTCTGAGCACTCCAATGACTTAGGTCAGTTCATTTCTGGGCAAGGATAAAAATGGCTATCATTTTATGGCTGGCTGACATGGCCTCACAAGACCAAACTGGATTAAATTTTGGTGTCCTGCTTCCACCCCCAAATTGCTGGCATGATGGGCCAGTGCCACCACAGAATGCTGGAGAAGTGTTTAAGACTTGGCTAAAATTGTGCAGCTAAGGGAGGTGTGGGCAATTCTAGGTGTGCCTTATTGAAATTGTTGATACCTGGTGATGTATATCCTGTGACATTATATGTTGGATGTATGTTATCTGCTTTTTGATTTTGATTTTATAAGAGATTACAGTTAAGAGACTACATGACTCACAGAAGAGACTTTGAACTTTGGACTTTATTACATTGTTGAGACTGTGATAAACCATGGGGACTTTTGGACTAAATTCATTTTGCACTATGATATTGTTACAAGCTTATGGGGACCAGGCAGTAAAATGTAGTGGTTGGAATATAATTGCCCTTGTTATCACAAAGGGAAACTCAAAATTAAACAGGGATATTTACCCTTCTTTATATGCCTTTTTATTTTATAATTTAATTTAATTTTACATATCAGCCACGGATTCCCCTGTCCTCCCTCCTCCTACTCCCACCCCCACCCTCCTCCCAACTCACCCCCCATTCCCATCTCCTCCAGGGCAAGGATTCCCCTGGGAATTCAGCTCAGCCTGGTAGATTCATTGCAGGCAGGTCCAGTCCCCTCCTCCCTTCACCCAGGCTGAGCAAAGTGTCCCTGCATAGGCCCAGGCTTCAAACAGCCAGCTCATGCACTAAGGACAGGTCCCGGTCCCACTGCCTGGAGGCATCCCAAACAGTTGGAGCTAATCAACTGTCTCACTTATCCAGAGGGCCTGATCCAGTTAGGAGCTCCTCGGCTATTAGTTCATAGTTCATGTGTTTTCACTAGTTTGGCTATTTGTCCCTGTGCTTTTTCCAATCATAGTCTCAACAATTCTCGCTCATACAATCCCTCCTCTTTCTCACCGATTGAAGTCCTGGAGCTCCACCTGGGGTCGGGCTGTGGATCTCTGCATCTGCTTCCATCAGTCACTGGATGAGAGATCTACCACGACAGTTAGGGCGTGTGGCCATCCAATCACCAGAGTAGGTCAGCTTGGGCTTTCTCTTGACCATTGTCAGTAGTCTATTGTGGAGGCATCTTTGTGGATTTCTGGGGACCTCTCTAGCACTTTGCTTCTTCCTATTCCCATGGGGTCTTCATTTATCATGGTCTCTCTTTCCTTGTTCCCCCTCTCTGTTCTTGATCCAGCTGGGATCTCCTGCTCCCTTAAGCTCTCTTTCCCTTGACCTTTGCCCTTCATTACCCCCCTCTCATGTCCAGTTTGCTCATGTAGATCTCATCCATTTCTCTGTCGTTGGGTGATCCCTGTGTCTTTCTTAGGGTCCTCTTTACTAGGTAGCCTCCCTGGAGTTGTAAGTAGTAGTCTAGTCATCCTTTGAAATCAATACTCTTTCAGAATATGTCTCATACCTCCTCATCCAAAGTTCTAAGGATTATAATCATAAATCTGAAATAAATATAATAGTTGTTATTTTAATATCTGTGTTGATTTTTTTAAAAAAAATGATATACAAGCTTGTGGTAGCTTGAATATAATTGGCTCCCACAATCTCATAGGGAGTAGCATGATTAGGAGGTTTGGCCTTGTTAGAGTAGTTATTGCCTTGCTGGAGGAAGTGGGTCACTGTGCTGGGGAGGATTTTAGGTTTTTATGCTCATATTTCCCAGTGTCTCATTTGATTTTCTGTTGCCTGCAAAATGTAGGATTCTCAGTTGCTTCTCCAGCATCATGTCTGCCTGCACAGACTGCCATGTTCCACACCATGATGATAAAGTACTGACTTTTTAAACTGTAAGCAAGGCACCCAAGTTAAATGTTTTCCTTTATAAGATTTTGCAGAGGTCATGGTGTCTCTTTACAGCAATAGAAACTCCACAGCAAAGCTGTCATATGGCAAAGGCTTCCCTGGCTTCTGTCCTATCGCACTCACACACCTCCTTCTGGGAGGGTCCCTGCTCTCTTATCTCATAGCCAACTTGAAGTCCTTGTTCTGGGTGACACTTTTTTACTGCTCTAGATGGGCAGGGAAATGGGAAAATGAAGCCTAAATATGAGACAGACTAAAGTCTCATTTAATAGCCAATTTCATTCAGAGCACCAGACAATTTATTCTCTAAAGGTTAAGAAAAGTCATATGAGTAAAGTTTTCATGAGTTAAGGATGCATATATTTACAAGGAGAAACTGTCTGTGGAAACCATGTTTTTCCATAGAGCCATATAATATATTGTTTAAAGGTTTAATTGAATAACAAGCAAGCAATAATGAGTAAACTGATATAAACTCACTACTATCTGCTATACCTGAAAGAAGCATGAAAACACATTCCAAAAACAATCCTATGGTTTGAAGAAAATGAGGTGACAAGACTGTAACACAAATTGCTAAATTGTCTTATTAATAATTAAAAAAACCCAGAGCCACATATTGGGGTGAAAGCTGAAAGATCAGAGAAACAGAACAAGCCAGCCATGTTCTTACCTCTACGAAATCCTCAGCCTCAAGAGAGAGAGAATTCCTGTTTCCTTATGCCTTATATGCCTTTCTCTGCCCAGACATCACTTCCTGGGATTAAAGGCATGTATGCTTCCCAAGAAAAGGCAGGAGATCTTAAGTGTTGGGATTAAAGGTGTGTGCCACCACTGCTTGGCTCTGTTTCTCTCATGTAGCCCATTGTGGCATTGAACTCACAGAGATCCAGATGGTTCTCTTCCTCCTGAGTGATAGGATAAGGTTGTGTGCCACCACTGTCTGGCCTCTAATGTCTAATCTAGTGGCTGGCTGTGTCCTCTGATCCTCAGGTCAGCTTTATTAGGGTGCACAATATTTCACTACACAAGACACTTGGGCTGTTTTCTTGGTGTGTTATCATAAGCTCTCAGAATTCTAATACTACTACATTCCTTGACCTTTTTTCAACTACACAATTTAGTTAAATTAATTTAAAATATAACATATAAATGAAGAAAGCCCTTTTTACAATATGGAGGCACATACACATGCGCGTGCACACACACACACATACACACACACACAAACATATACACAGACACACACGCACACACACATACACAAACCGAATCATGCCATTCCACCATGTGAATCCCTGGTACCCAAGGAAGCCAGAAAGTGCACCATGTCTTCCTGACTGGGAATTATAGGGAGTTCTGAGCCATCTGATGTGTGTGCTAGGAACCAAACTTTTGTCACCAATAGCACCAATAGTACTACTGAACCGACTCTCCATCCCATGAATGTGCCACTATAATGCAGAAGATGAAGTGAAAATGCTCCATCATTCCTTCTGTCTTCTACCACTGGGAAATGAGGAAAGTCCATGCTACATAGTCATCAAAGGAATGAATGGATTTCTATACCTCTGAAAATGTAGTCTTCACATTGCTTCATATTGTCATTGTTTTTAATTATTTTTTTATTTTTATTTTTTTACATTTTATAAAATCTTTATTGACAAATAATTCACTTAGTATACAATTTGCCTGTATGCACAATTTGATAGACTTTAGTCCAGCATCCTCATAGGCCCATGACACCATCACCACTTTCTATTTTAGAACATTGCTGTCTTTAATTTCATACACACATATAATGTATCGTGATTTCATTTCATCTTAGTTTTTAAATGAACATAATATTTGCAGTTGTAACTATTTTTAAGTTCACATTTCAGTGGCATGAATTACATTCAAGATATTAATTACACTCATGATATTCATTAATTAATTACACTCATGATATTAATTACATTTGTGATATCTGTAGATTACATTCACAGTATTCATTCAGTAACTATATTTATGGTATTCATTAATTACATTAATTGTACTGATTAATTACATTCGTGATATTACTGTCCATTTGTGGGGCTTTTCCATCACACAAAACAGAAACTCTGTACTTAGGAAATGATTGCTCTATATTCTTTTCTTCTCCAGCTTGAGATAACATCTAATCTTTCTGTCTCTATGAATTTGTATATTCTATATCATATTGTCATTGTTAACACACTCCTCTTGATGTGAAGGAAGACAACAAAAGCTTTAGTTGAAAATAGATGATTCCACGTTGCTATTTATAAGTCTGTTAGGTTTGTGCAGTTTCTTTATTGCACTGATTGTGCGTATGCTGGGGAAACTGAATGTTACTGAAAACATCCAGTCTTTAGACTTTTAAGTGCATAATAGACTTGCTGTGGTAATGCACACCTTTAATTCTAGGCTGAGGCAAGTGGACCTTGTATGTTCCGGGCCAGCCAGGGCTACACATACTTTGTCTCAAAATAGTAAGAAAATGTGTATAATGGACTTGTAGGGTGGCTCAGCAGGTAAAGGCACTTGCCACCCAGCTGGTGGACCTGACTTTGATCTCCAGGATCCACACGATAAAAGGAGAAAACTGATTTACAAATTGTCACTTAGCCTCCATACAAGCACAGTGGCATGCATGTGCCCACATGCATATGCTAATTCATAAATATAAAAAATGCACAGCATGGTAAAAATAAAGGGCTAACAACAACAAAAACAAGAAAAAGAAAATAGATGATTCCAGATTATATTAGGAAAATTTCTATAATATATTTATTTATTTATGTGTTTTTTTTTGTTTTGTTTTTTTATTTAGAGCCAGGATAACTCTACATAGCCTGGCAGTCCTGGAACTCACTATGTGGACTATGCTGACCTCAAACTCACAGAGATTTGCCTGCCTCTTGTCTCTCAAGTGCAGGGGTTACAAGCATTCACGACTATGCTCAGCTGAGATATCTTTCTAAATGACCTATCTTTGAATCAGAGTATTAAAGTGTAATGTAAGATTTAAACAGGAACCACCATTGTTTTGATGAACAGTAATACTTCTTGGAATTCTACAATGTATTAATTTTAATTGGTAAACCATTTCTCATGTTCTCATATTTTTGTTATTTTATTTGTTAATTTCATCTTTTTCAAAATTTTAACACTGTGTATACAACTACGCCATGGTTTACATGTGCCAATCAGAGGACCAATTACATGTATTTATTCACTATGTACTACAGATTAAACTGAGATAGTCAAGTTTGCCAACAAGTTCCTTAAAATGGTGAATGTCCCCACTGGCCATTATTTTGGTTTGAAAGTATTTATGTACATGCTTGTGTGGAGATGTTCATACGCCACAGTCCACATGAACTACTTGGAGGAAAATTTGTTTGAATAACTTGGGGCTCCAAGAAAATGAACTCAGGTTACCAGGCTTAATAGCAACCACCTTTGCCCACTGAAACAATTTTCTGGTATTCATTTTTGTTCCTGAGAAAGTAGTAAGAACAAGTATTTAGTCCTCAGAATAAACTAGTTTAACAAAAATTGATGGTAGTATTAAGATCACTTTCATTTTAAACTATTTTAATTATTTAAATTGTACTGTGTTCTTCTATCCTGCGATGAAAATATGGTTACAACCGAAAAATGAGACAACGTTGTATTGACAGAGTATTTCTACTAATCCTACTTGAGCACCAGTGAGATGATTCAGTGTGAGTGTTATGAAAGGTTTTACTGCATTTATGACATTCATGGATCATCTTTCCAGTATGAGGTTTTTCCTGCCTTTGAAGAGACAGCAATCAGCAAATGCTTTACCACATTGACTATATTCACAGGATTTCTCTCCAATATAACTGATGTGCAAAAGCTTTATTGCATCAAATACATCAATTTGGTGTCTCTGCCATATGATTATCTCCATGATTACAATGACTACTTTAATGTACAAAAGAATTAGAGACTGGGTGAAGGGAATCCCAGCCCAATCCCTGGGATGAAGAGTTCAGGGTAGATGGCAAGGGTATGCCTGGTACTCCTGACAGAAATATTGGCACCCATTGCCTGTTTTTTGTGCTTTTTATGTGCTCGAGGGAGTAGCATGTTTTATTGGAGCATACTAAGGATTAATCACACCTTTCTTCCTCTAGCTGTACATTTTCAGTCAGAAAACTAACAGGCCAGTTTTAATCAGGGTCACACCAATTCGTTCAGCACTTTTACTCTGTTGGAACTAGTGCAACAACAGTAAATAGGAAATAAAGAACAGAAAAGAAGGAAATTGACTTGTTCATCCAAATTCTTTGCAGTCCTGGTCTGTGGGCATCCCAAAATTATTTATGCAGATATTTTAATCGCCTAAAACTGATTATCTGACTAAAAACTGAAAATCCCAAATGCAGACAAATTTAGACCTTTCAACCTCCTTCCTGCCATTTCCTTTTCTCTACTGTGGGTATACCAGCTTGCAAGTGGACAAGGGACGCTCTTACAGAGACCTCTATGCATTTGCCACTCCCCACCAAAAGACTGGGCTCTATTAGGACATACATTTCCTTGTATTATTCTCTTTCTAGCTGACCTGCATAACTACATTCCCAGCACTGGATGGCACAGGCAGTTTTAGTTGTTCAAAGCAATCCTCAATGGTATAGTAACAAGGCATGTCTGGCATAATGTGCTGGATTGTTTGTTGTCAACTTGAAATAAGCTGAAATCATCTGAGAAGAGGGAACCTCAACTGAGAAAATGCCTCTATAAGCTGAAGTGTAAGGCGTTTTCTTAATTAGTGATGAGGGAGGGCCCAGATTATTGTAAGTGGGTCCAATCCAAGCATCAGTGGTACTGGGTTCTATATGGAACAGGCTGGGCAAGTGCTGGAGTGCAATACAGTAATCAGCACTCCTTCATGGCCTCTGCATCAACTTCTTCCTCCAGATTCCTGCCCTGTGTGAGTTCCTCTTCTCACTTCCATTGATGATGAAGAATGATATGGAAGTGTAAGTCAAATAAACTGTTTCCTCCCTGATTCAAGTGTAGTTGTGGCATTTCATTGCAGCAATAAAAACCAAAACCCAGATACCTTGCTCTAAAAACAAATAAATACATAGTCATTTTTGAAAAATCAAATAAAATTCTTAATGACTTGGAGTAATTGGGGAATAGAAGCAAGTACAGATTAGAATAGTGATCTATGTAAAAAGAAAACAAAATAAAAAGGTGATATTCTAGTATTTGAATGAGAATGGCCGCCATATGTTTTAATATTTAGTCAACAGGGAGTAGTGATACTAAGGAGGGATTAGGAGGTGTGGCTTTGTTGAAATAAGTATGGGCTTATTGGAGCAAGTGTGTCACTCGGCATGGGCTTGGAGGTTTCCAAAGCCCCAGCCAGGCACAGTGCCTTTCTCTCCTCCTGCTGCTTGCAGATCTGGATGTAGAACTATCAGCCATCATGTCTGCCTGTGTGCTGCCATGCTCCTCACAATGATGACAATAAAATAAATATACAGAGATACAATTTAATGATTTTCTTTAAAATATTTGCTCTATTCATGTTTTCTCTTTTCAGCAAAAAACAAAAACAAAAACAAACAAACCACTGTTTTACACTGAAGTTGGTGCCGGGGAGCAGGGTGCTGCTGCGATAGGCCAGATCATACTGCTTGTTTGTGGAATGTGGTCTTTGGGCTCTGGATTAGGAAAGTGCTTGAATGCTTTAAATGGGCCTTAATAAGACATACTCAAAGGAATGTGAAAGACAGTGGGGCTGAGAGAAATGTAGATTATGATGGTTCTGCTCAAGAGGATTTAGACAAGAGCAAGTAGGCTAGAAAACATTCCCGTGATATTTTGGCAAAGAATGTGGCTAATTTCTGCCCTGTTTTCTAAAGGACGATAAATTTAAGAAGTCTAAAATAATTGCACTGGCAGAAGTGGTGTCAAGACAGCCTGGTATTGACTCTGTCCTGTGGTTTTCAGTGGTCTTTCTTGTGCAGAGTTATAATGAAAGTCAGGAATCTGAGCAACAAAAATAATGTCAATTTTTTTTAGCTGAAAAGGAGATCCAGGAAGTATAATGGAGCCGAATCTGGTGCATGAAGAGAAAAAAGGTTAAAGAAAAGCCTGGTGATATATTCAATGAAGGGAGTAGTGGCTTCACCGTAAGAACCCACTTTGCTAGACTTTCAAGCAGTGAGAAGAAATTAAAGGACAGCATAAGCAGGGAAGGCAAACATCAGCAATGGAAAGGTGGTGTAAGTGTAATTTAAGGAGGTTTCCAAGTCTGGCTCCAGCAACTAGCAGAAGTTGGCAGATTTGACTGTGGTTTTGGCTTTTTGGTCAAGGATACTAGAAGGGTGTTGAGACTAAGAACAGCCAATGAGGCCAGGGATTTGTCAAGGATTTCTCTCCATGGAAGCCTAGAGAAACCATTGCATGAAGCTGTGAAGGTGAAGCTTAGATTGTGTTGGAGACCCCAAGATGCTGGAGATCCCAGAGTCATTTGATACCTGCCAAGGAAACCTGCTAACAGGGTGTGGAACCAGCCCAAGGCAGAGAAGAGTGTTGCAGTCAACAAAGCTGAAAGGAACTGAAGATCTGAAGAGTGTTTGACATCAGACATGGAGATACAGAATTTGTAGTATGCCAAGTTGCTTTTTGGGTCTTACTTTTTTCCAGTATTTCCTTACTATGCTTCCATTCCAACTTTTTTAATGGTAATGCTGGTAAACTGCATATTGGTAGTATATGACATGTTACAGAGTGGTCCCCATAAGCCAATATGTTTGATTGTTTAGTCATCATTAATGCTTTGGAGGGATTGGGAGGAGTGGCTTTGTAGGCATAGATGTAGTTTTTTTGGAGGAAGTGTGCCATCCTGGGTGGGCTTCCATGTTTCAAAGTCCCAAGCTAGTCCCAGAGCCTTTCTCTCTTCCTGCCACCCATGGATGTGGATGTAGTGGTCTTAGATACTATGGCTGGTTATGTGCTGCCATGCTCCCAGCAATGAAAATAATGGACTAATCTTCTGAAACTGTAAGCAAGCCCTCACTAAATCCTTTTGATTATAAGAGTTCCCGTGGTCATGGTGACTCTTCACAGCAATAGAATACAGATAGATAGATAGATGCCAGCACTTAGCTTTAAAATGAGATAAAAATAACTAAAGTACACTTAACTGCTGTAGGATATTTGTATGCTATGTGAAAATATGTTGTTGTTGTTATTATTTAATAAAGAGTTACATAGCCAATAGCTAGGCAGGAGGTATAAGTGGGACTTCTGGGCACAGAAATGACTGTGGGAAAAAGAAGGCAGAGTCGCCAGGGGTCTCTAGGCAGTCTTGGAGGGAGTTGGAGGTTCAGAGTAAAGGGGAGTGAAAATCCATGTGGTGGAATATAGATTAAAAGATATGGGTTAATGTAAGTTATAAGAGCTAGTTTGGAACAAGCATAACCTAAGGCTGAGCATTCATAATTAAGAAGTCTCTGTGTCATTATTTGGAAGCTGGCTGGTAGGACAGAGAAAGACTCATTATTCTTAGCAATATTGATTTTTAAAAGAGAGTAGAATCTTTCCTGGTAAGAAGAATACCACTAATAAGAGATTGCATGGCCCCACCCCGTGTAAAATGTTAGCTGGTGAGTGCAATATGCTGACACACAAACAACAGCCAAACACCCTGTGTCTCAGTCCTCTGACCTAACTGAAGTGAGCCAATCAGGTTTGCACTTACCAATAAGAGAGATTTACCCAATTGGAAATTTCATTGGTTCAAACTAACCTCTCCAAATTGTACAGTCATCAATTTGTTTTTTCTTCATTCATTTGATATGAATTAGAATGTGCTGGGAAAGTACACTGAAAGGCACTTGCTGTGCCCCAACAGCACCTCCTTTATAACAGAGACTGGTAGAGCTCACTGACTTAATCTGAAACAACCTCTAATCTAACTACTGCCTAGACTGTTTCCTCTTGCAGTATATATAAACTATTCCTTCTATACTGGTCTCAAATTAGAAGTTGTGCTGTACACACATATTCTCCTGTTTTGTGTGATATTTTAATCACAATCTGACAATAAAGTTTGCTTTGAGCCAGAGGGCACAGCTAGTCACTAGCCGACCAAAATTAATCATAGAAGTCCTGGAGGACTGAGGACAAATAGGAGACAGGAAGTTGTAAGACGGGACTGAGAGAGGATCTCAGCCTTTTGGATTGAGGAATGGAAGAGAGAAGAGGTCACTGGTGGCTTCTCCATCACTTCTATGATCTTTAAGTTCTTACTCTGATATCTAACTCCCAATTTTTTTTATTGATAAAGAATAATTAGATAAACTTTTCAACTGGCATCCAGCTCAGGGCATGAAATCATGAGATAGCTACTTGTCCCTGGCTTTGCAGCCACCACAGCTGCCACCTGCAAGTGCAGCCACCACCATATCCACAGCCACCAGAATTAGCTGGCTTTTCCTCCCTTTCCCCAATCCCTCTGAGCTAGTGTGGGATTTTCCTATTGCAGTCTCTCTACAACAACCCCCAGCTTTGGCCCAAACACCACAAGCCCCAAACTCCACAGGTGCCTGGGTCCCAAACACAGGAGTTAGCTGCCTACAACTGGCCAGCTCTGCCACCAGGCAGCTCCCGACACACATGCTTCTTCTATACATTCCCCTGTGTAGTTTTCAGATGGCTGGCTCCTTGGCTCCTCTCCATGGGTTTCAGGCTTCCCTTGGACCCCTTTCTCAGGCTGCTGCCACTCTAAGTGAGCCACTTCTGCACTTCCTTAGGCTTCTATCATTGTAAAAACCACCACACAGTCTCAGCTCACAGTTACACATGAGCAGCTGCAGCTGCCCTCAGCCAGGCTGTGCACCATCTTTGTTCTCTGCCCAACTATGCTATGCAGGGACAGCCAGCCTCATGCTTCACTGATATAAACAGCAGATTTGGTGAAACAACTGGGAATTCTTAAAGAAGGGAATTATTTAAACAAAAGAGGTCTTTTTTATTGTTAAAATGGGAAACAATTTTACAATGAAGGGAGGTAGACCTCTGTATGATTCCATAATGGATGGTTTGAAAATGGAACAATTAAATGAAGAAATAATTAACATAACTGATATTTACATAATGTCAAGTATAATCATCACTAGTTTGGTAATTCTTATTTTAAACCTAAAAAGTTGATTGATATCAATGCCAAATATGAAAAATTGACTGATAAGATAAAATCCTTAGAAAGACAGACTAAAGGAACAAATAAAAATATTCACTCACAGTCAGAGGAGTTTAGAGCAGAAATTAGCACACCATTGCATTTTGAAACTGAAGAGGAATGGCCCAAGGTTATTAGAAAAGCAACCTTAGTTTATCTAGTTACCATTCAAGAATGACCACCAGATGATAGGCACTCCCAAGGCTGCTTAGAAGTAAACTGGGATCCTGCAGAAATACTGGATTTGAAGAGATTTATGGAATCAATAGTTTCATATGGTATGTATTCACCTTTTGTGAAGCAGATGTTAAATGCATGGGCCATTTGGAATAGAATTATTCCACAAAACTGGAAAGATTTAGTTGCAGCAGTATTGAAAGCTTGTCTTCAGTTACAGTGGAAAATTGGTGTAGAGATGGAGCTAGGGCCAGTGCACAATGAGTTATGGTTAGATGTTATGAGATTTCCCAAGATCAAATCCTTGGTAAGGGCCATTATGCTGATGTGGAAAGACAGAGTACATTTGATGATCACACCTTGGCCCTGTGCCATACACCAGCTTTGAATGCTTGGGACAAAATTGAAGAATTAGGAAAGAAGACTGAGCTATTTACTAAAAATTATATAAGGCCAAAAATAAGCCATCACTGATTTTTTTTTTTACAGAGATTGACTTCAGCTGTAAATAGAATGATATAAGACCAGGAAGTTGGATGAATATTAATTGAATCTTTGGCTTTTGAAAATGCTAATTCAGGATTTAAAGGGGTGATCAGGCATTGAAAGGTGAGATCCAAACCCATAGAATGGATTAGAATTATCCCTGATATTGAATCTAATGCTTATGATGATATTTGGATATAAATGACTTCTAAAAATTTTAAGAAAAATCAAAAAGTTAGATGTGTTAATTGTGGTAAACCAGGTCATCTGAAAAGGGATTGTAGGCAAGGCATTCCTACAAACAATGTTTTTTTTTTTTTAGAGAGAATCCAAACATAAGGCCCCAGCTTTCTAGAATATGCAGAAGGTATGGCAAAGGCTGACATTGGACTAATGAATACAGATCAACATGGGACAGACAAGGTAATCCTTTGCCACCAGGAAACACAAGAGGGGGCCTCTGGCAGTCTCCCATATCATTTGGCTCAATCATTCTCTGTCAGCATTGGGGAAACTCTTCCACAGAGCAATTAAAAGACTTAGCACATATTATGCAAAATTATACTGTTCTGAAATGACAGGACAGCTTTTAGAAGATAAAATAAAATTTTCACAAGAAACCATAAAACAATTATTTTGGCAAACTTCTATAAATGATCAAAGACCAAAGTTAAAAATATGAATAAATGGCATTGTAACTGAGGGTTTGCTAGACACATGGGCAGATGTAACAATAATTGGACCAAAACCTTATTGGCCTCTTCAAGAGGTAAATGTTTAGTTTTTAGGGATTACAACTTTATCTCAGGTAAAACAAGTGTGAAATGGGTCAAATGTTTAGGACTGGAAGGATAGAAAGGAAAATTAAATCCACAAGTGGTTAATATAGCAATGAATTTATGGGGATGTGGTTTGTTACAGCAATAGGATACCCAGATTAACATTCCTCCAATTTCAGAAAGAAACCATAAATTAATGTATGTTTCTTGGGAAAATATTAAAAGGTATTGGCAAGAACAGTCAATGACCATCTGAGTTGTACATGAACAGGGCACAGTAGTTGCTGATCTTTCAAAAGTTATTGGCAGGAACAGTCAATGACCATCTGAGTTGTACATGAACAGAGCACAATAATTGCTGATCTTTAAAAGGTACCAACAGCCCTAGCTTTAACTGACAAACCTGTCTGGGTAGAACAATGGCCTTTGACATCAGAAGAATTGCATGCCTTAGAACAGTTGGTACAGAAGCAGCTAAATGTTCAACATATCAAAGAATCAAACAGTACTTGGATTTCTCCTATATTTGTCATTAAAAAGAAATATGGAATATGTAGGATGGCAACAGATCTAAGAGCTATTAATAACATGACTCAATAGTCTGGAATTTCCTTGCTTTCTCTATTACCTAAAGGAGGGTCTATTATACTGATTGAATTAAAAGACTCTTTACAAGAATAGGATAGAGAAAAATTTGCCTTCACAATGAATACTTATAATAATTCCCAGCCTGTAAAAGATTATCAGTGGAAAATTCTTCCACAAGGAATGTTAAACAGCCCTACACTATGTCAATATTTTGTACAACAGCCATTGGAAATAACTCATAATCAGTATCCTCAATGTTATAATTTACCATTATATGGATGACATCTTGCAAGCTGATTCAGATGCAGATACCTTAGAGGAAATGTTTGAAGAAGTAAAGAAAAAATTGCCTTGGAAATTATAAATTGCTCCTGAAAAAATACAAAAAGGATATTCTATTAATTACCTAGAATATAAGATGGGTTTACAAAAATTCAACCACAGAATGTACAAATCTGGAGAGATTAATTTAATTACAAATGCTTAATGATTTTCAAAAATTTTGGGAGATATTAACTGGTTATGGCCCACAAATGAATTGACAACTCAAGAACTAAATGATTTATTTCAAACCTTACAGATGATAACAACTTAAATATACAAGAAAATTATCTGCTTAGGCTGAGAGAGAATTGGTGTTGGTAGGAAAAAAATTACAAAGTGCACATGTGTATCATTTGGATCCACACCTTGATGGAATTCTGCTTTGTTTTGTTTTGTTTTGTTTTGACCTTCTATGAATTCTCCTACTGGAATTCTAATCCGGAGAGAAGGTAATAACTTAGAATGTTTTTTTTAACCATACAAATACAGTAAAAAGTTAAAGACCTATGTAGAAAAGATTTCTGAATTGATCCTGAAAGGAAAATTAAGACTGCATCAATTAGCAGGAATTGACCCAGTGGAAATTGTGGCACCTTTTACTAATGCTAAAATTTCCTCATCATGGGCAGAAAATGACATTAGCTAAGAGCTTGCAGTAATTTTTTGGAAGAGATTAGCAACAAATGTCCCCAAAGCAAAAGACTTCAGTTTACAAAGAGAACTAATTGTATCCTTCCTCACATGGTACAGGGAACACCAACTTCTTGAGCCCCTACATTTATAAGCAAAGCAAGAAAGGCAGGTTATAAGTTAGGAAATTTAGTAAAGTGGCTCAAAGCCCTTATGATTCTATTCAAAAGTCAGAATTATATGCTATTGTAATGGAATTATTAGACTTTCCAGAACACCTTAATATGATTACTGACTATCAATATGAAGGAAACATTGTTTTACATATTGAAACTGTTAAAATTATTCCAGATGATTTAGAATTAACTTTTTTACATATTTAATTACAAGATATAATCAAAGCCGGGCAATGGTGACATATGCCTTTAATACCAGCATTCACGAGGCAGAGGCAGGTGGATCTCTATGAATTCAAGGTCAGTCTGGTCTACAAAGTGAGTTCCAGAACAGGTTCCAAAAGCTACACAGAGAAACCATGTCTTGAAAAAAATATCAAAAATATAAATCATCCATTATACAAAGCACATATCAGATCCTATATGGGTCTACCAGGCACTCTGGCACAAGGTAATGTGAAATTGATCAGCTATTGTAGGAAATGTGTTAGAAACC
Source organism: Onychomys torridus (assembly GCF_903995425.1). Taxonomy (NCBI): domain Eukaryota; kingdom Metazoa; phylum Chordata; class Mammalia; order Rodentia; family Cricetidae; genus Onychomys; species Onychomys torridus. The sequence goes on from NC_050463.1 coordinate 3,639,256, forward strand.
TCAGAATTTCATAAGAGGCACCATGGTAATAGCAAGAGTATGAAAAATGATTTTTCTAACACTTGGCAACAAGCCAAGGAAATTAAAAGGAAATGTCCTACTTATTCTTTATATAACCAAACTGCCTGAAGGAAGTAACCCAAAGTGTACTCAAAGAAATGAATTTTGGTAAATGGATGTGCTTCATTTTGCAGAGTTTGAAAAATTAAATATGCACACCATACCTTAGATAAATATTCAGGATTTCAATAGGCAACTGCTTTGAGTTTTGAAAAAGCTGATTCTGTAATTACACATTTATTAGAAGTTATGGCCATCATGAGTAAACCTGTACAAAATTAACACTGACAATACTCCAGCATACTTCTCCAGTAAAATGAAACAGAGTTTTACATATCACAGCATAAAGTATATTACAGGTATATCACACAGTCCTATGGGACAAGCAGTTATAGACAGATTGAATTTTACTCTAAACAATATGCTTAATAAACAGAAATGGGTAATAAAGGCTCCCAGAGATAGACTGCACAATGCTTTATTAACATTAATTTTTACATACTTATGAGAAAGGAATGACAGCTATAGAGACGTTAGACAATAGAAAACACTGCTTAATTAAATCAGCCTGTAAACTTGAAAGATGTGCTGACCTCAAATGAAAACCAGGATATGTATTACATTGGGGAAGAGGTTTTGCTTTTGTTTTCGCTATGGATACCCTCAAAATTGATAAAGATCAGATTCAAACAGGAGAGACCTCTTCATTAGAAGTTCATCAGAGAGACCATTTAATATCATTTGTTAAAATGCCTTTAATTTGATCAGATATTACCTGCTAAAAAGAAAACCCACCAAAGTTAGGGTTGTGGCAGGGTTTTATTTTGTCTTTTGTGGAGAATGAAGGCATCCAACAAAGGAATCTGAAGACTATTGGAAAATGAAACATCTGAAGAAAAAAGATGAATAATCCAGAGAAAATGTCCCAAAGAAAAGTGTACATTGGCCTAATAGTATATCACATTTCCAACAGGATACAATTTCATAATTCTTCCCAAATGTTTGTTTCTGCTACAGACATGTAAGGCAAATGGTCTTTTTGTAGTCCCAGTCCAATTAAAAATTAAAACTGGCTTTGGAGTTGGAGATTGGCTCTCTCCTTCTCTAAACCCAAGCATGTTTGTTAAATAAAAATCCAAAATCTCTGCCTCATGTCACAAAAGTCACCTGATATGGGACAGAAGAAAAACCAAAATTAAGAGATTATTTTATTGTCACTAATCTCATAATTCTCTGGTTTTATTTAGACTCTTTAAAATTTTTCAGAAGGTATTAATATCTTAAAATTTAGAAAATTTATATATATACATATATATTACACTTTCATTCATAATATTAATGTTCATGTAGAGTACTAATCAACACTAGAAAAAGGCTTCATCTAGCTTCCTATACATGATTTTGGGTTTGAGTCTCTATCAGGTAACTAGGAATTAAGTTTTTAACTCTGTATAGACTTAACTAATTGTGTTCCTTTAATCTTTTTGAGATATGCTGCATATGACATTTAAAATGTTTAAATTTTCTACAGAGAACCATGACCATTCCTAACAGTGACCTTTGAAGTCTCCAAAAGGAGGATGGGGCCCTACAATGACAATTCCACCTGAATTGCGGCAATGCCACTGAGCTAACAAACACCATGTAAAGATTGGCTTTGGACTACAAACTGCTCAGAACAATTTCGATGTGGCTAACTGAGATGGTCCAGCCTCACAGACTAGCAAGGACTTGAGATAAGCCTTGCACTTTCCCATTATACAGAAACTGGACAACAAATAATACAGTTAGCTTTACCAGGACTTGATAATTATCCCAATTTTTCAGGGTCCCCTAAAGATGCTGTCACCCTAGGCAACAGCAAGTAATTTTAAGAACATGATACCCACATTCCCAAGAGGTGGAGTAGGTGGTTTTTAGTCATTGAGTGAGTTATAGGTACTTGTTACCATTTAGGATGATTGGTTACAAGTTGGTATTGGTAATGGTCAGGAGATAAGCTGAACAAAGGAGATTAGATTTGCTTCTGAAAAGAAAAAGGGGGGATACAGAAATGATAAGGTAAAAGGCTGGATTATTGAATCTACTTTTAAACCAAAAAAGCAACTACTAGTCTTAAATATTTTACATTGGTATGGAATTTTGTATATTGATACAAATTTGAGGTTATTTTTGTACTTTACATACATTTCTACTCATTTAAGGTATTTTACATATGCAGCTAATATAACAATATAATGAAAATTTCTAGTCCTTGAAAGTTATAATTACAAACTACTAAGGATAATAGAGAAATGCAGGTTAGTAGTTAGTCACCTATTATAATCGAACTTGTTTTCAAGGTCAAAGAGAGATATATTTTAGATAGACAGATGATCTTCAAACTCTTCAGAGAGCTACAGAATATGGCATTTAATATGTTTTAATAATATAAGGCTTTTTATGCCAATGAGACATGACAGTGAAACATGTCTGCTCCTGGCAGCACCAATCCACTTCAGAAAGATGATGGGCATTAAGAAAATTCCATATGGCAAAAGTTATCCACTAGGCAAGAAACTGCCTTTGCCTCAACTGCTGAAAGTATGCCAACCACATGGGACAAATAGGACACGAAAGAAAGTGACTAACAAAATTTGCCAAGACAAGGCAGGTGAACCCTTCAAAATTCCTGCTTCATAGATTCCTGTCAGATATTCTAGGCCTGTAGGCTGAATATGGATGCCCGACATTACAGAGAAAACTTTGGTGACTGTCCAGCGAGCCAGGTGTTTCTGTCATTTCTTTTTTTAAAATACATTTATTTATTAAAATTTTTTCATTTTACATACCAACCCAAGTTCTCCCTCCCTGCCCTTCTTCCACCTCCTCACCTCCCTCCCACTCTACCCCCATCCACTCCTCAGAGTGGGTAAGGCCTCCCATGGTAGTCAACAAAGTCTGGCATACCAAGTTGAAGGAGAGCCTAGCCCCTCCCCATTGTATCAAGGCTGAGCAAGGTATCCCACTACAGGGAATGGGCTCCAAAAAGCCAATTCATGCACCTGGGATAAGTGCTGGTCCTGCTGCCAGGGACCACACAAACAGATCAAGCCACACAACTGTCACCCACATTCAGCGGGTCTAGTTCAGTCCCATGCAGGTTCCCAGGCTGTGAGTCCAGAGTCAGTGAGCTCCAACTAGTACGAGCTAGCTGTCTCTGTGGGTTTCCCCATCATGATCTTGACACCACCACTCCTCCTCCTCCTCCTCCTCCTCCTCCTCCCCTCCTCCTCCTCCTCCTCCTCCTCTTCTTCTTCTTTTTCTTCTTTTGAATGCTGAATGCCATTTATTGAAGGAGGGAGGTCTTAAATACAGGCTTACGGCACAATGAGAGAACCCTGGTGGGCAGAAGTTCACTTCTGATTTTTTTTTTTTTTTTGAGCTGAGGATCAAACCCCGAGCCTTGCACTTGCTAGGCCAGTGATCTACCACTGAACTAAATCCCCAACCCTGCTTCTTATGTTTTACAATCTTTCATCTAAGCTGTTAATGCCCAATATGCTGGATACACAGACAAGGAGCTTCACTTAAGCATTCAGGAGGGTGGAATCTTGCAGGGAATTAGCATAGGGAGGATATCATGGTCAAGGTCAGCAAATAATGCAACAGTTATCCAAAACAGGAGCCAGGGCCCTACAGGTCCCCCTCTTATTACTAAAAAATGAACCTCTGCATGGGACGTCAGCAGGTCACTTGACCTGTCATGGAGACACATGCCCAGGCCACACAGGCGTTCTGTCTTAGGTTGGTGAGAGCCCCTCCCCCCCGCCAAGAATTACCCATCTCTGAATATTCATTATCATACAGGCTCAATCCTGTGAGAGCTGCAGAGTTAAATGTTGCCAAAGATCTCTAAGTGGCGCCAGGCTTGCAATCTGTGTGTTCAACACAGAAAAGACCAACAGAAGTCTTAACCCATCCATAGCCGGTAGGCTAAAGGCAGCTGAGGCATTCCCTTACTTAATGAGCTTTACTGCAAATTGGAGTCCTTGTAAGATGGTATCCCTAGAGCAAATGGAACTTGAGTTTGTAAATTTATAATTTTCAAGGCCAATCAAAATGTATATAACTATTGACCTAAATTTGTCATGCCCAATAGAATGAAAGATTAACTGTGGTAGCTACTTTTGCTGCCAGGGTCTCCACTGTGCTAGCTGTAGTAACCAATTATGAAATGGCAATCCCAGAAACAGCAGTAGCAGTGGTCATCACTGTTATAATAGCAACAATGGGAGCAGTGATGTCAAATTCTCTTCTAGAGCGTGTGGGTATCCATTGGCATGGACACAACACCAGGAACACAAACCATTGAGGCTCATTATTCTTGATCCCAGCATGACTTAAGCTGGAAGCTCTGCAAAAAGAACAACTAAGAACCATAAAGGAAAAACAAGGAGTAGAACTAATGGTCTCATAGTGGCTACATTCAGACTCACAAAATTTAAGGTGTCTTTGAAGGGGGCTAAATGAATTTCAGGAGGCCAAAAAATGTTGAACAGAGCCACTCCTGAGAAATAGGTACTGCCCCAGCATGAATAGGATTGTGAGAATAAAAATGCTTAGCTGGCATGCTACTGTTAATAAATGGAGATCAGTGATCTTCAGTGTAATCCTTGATCTCCTAGGTGTCTGGGTGACATGTTCTCAAACATACTTGAAAAAGCCGTAACCATACATTACCTTCTGGAGAATCCAACTGCATGGCTGCAGTTCCTAGGCTTATGTTAATGCTTGCCAAAGCTGGCCCTATTGGGCTTTCAATTCCCATTGGCATTGGAAGGGGAGAGTTTTTCACAAAGGCCCAATAGGTCTCTGCCATGTTGGGCTTCAGCTGCAGCCACAGGGTGCACTCAGTGCTCAGAAACTCAATGAGGAATTTCAATGTCCTTAATAGTGTAATGTTTCATTGAGGGTTGCTCAGTAATTAAGTAAAACCAAATCTTATTATAAGTAACAGTCATCCTAGGGTCCTCCATGCCATATTATATATATAATATATATAACTATAATATATAGTATAACTTTATGGTTCTGTGGGTTGCAGTCTGATTGTTCTTTGCTTCCTATCTAGAATCCACTTATGAGTGAGTACATACCATGTTTGTCCTTCTGGATTTGGGTTACCTCACTCAGGATGATTTTGTCTAGTTCCATCCATTTGCCTGCAAATTTCATGCTGTCATTGGTTTTCTCTGCTGAGTAGTATTCCATTGTGTATATGTCCCAAATTTTCTTAATCCATTCTTCAGTTGATGGGCATCTAGGTTGTTTCCAGGATTTGGCTATTACAAATAATGCTGCTATGAACATAGTTGAGCATGTATCTTTGTAGTATGGTTAAGAATTCCTTGGGTATATGCCCAAGAGTGGTATGGCTGTGTCTTGAGGTAGTTCGATTCCCAATTTTCTGAGAAACCGCTATATTGACTTCCACAGTGGTTGCACAAGTTTGCATTCCCACCAACAGTGGAGTAGTGTTCCCTTTGCAACACATCCTCTCCAACATAGACTGTTGATAGTGTTTTTGATCATAGCCATTCTGACAGGTCTAAGGTGGTATCTCAGAGCCATTTTGGTTTGCATTTCTCTGATGACTAGAGATGTTGAGCATTTCCTTAAATGTCTTTCAGCCATTTGAGATTCTTTTTTTGAGAATTCTCTGTTTAGCTCTGTAGCCCATTTTTTAAATTGGATTGTTTGGTATTTTGATGTCTAGTTTCTTGAGTTCTTTATATACTTTGGAGATCAATCTTCTGTCAGATGTGGGGTTGGTGAAGATCTTTTCCCATTCTGTAGGCTGTCTTTTTATCTTATTGACCATATCTTTTGCCCTGCAAAAGCTTCTCAGTTTCAAGAGATCACATTTATTAATTGTTGTGCTCAGTGTCTGTGCTGCTGGTGTTATATTTAGGAAGTGATCTCCAGTGCCAATGCATTCAAGAGTTCCTAATTTCTCTTCTATTAAGTTTAGTGTAACAGGATTTATGTTGAGGTCTTTGATCCACTTGGACTTGAGTTTTGTGTATGGAGACAGATATGGATCTATTTGTAACCTGCTGTGGATATTGCTCTGTGTAAATAAAGTTCTGATTGGCCAGTGGCCAGGCAGGAAGTATAGCTGGGATAAGAGAGAAGAGAATTCTGGGAGGTGGAAGGCTGGATGAAAGAGACACCGCCATGAAAAGCAACATGTAAAGACTCTGGTAAGCCACAAGCCATGTGGCAAAGTATAGACTAACAAAAATGGGTTAATTTAAGATAGAAGAAGTAGATAACAAGAAGCCTGCCACGGCCATACAGTTTGTAAACAATGTAAGTTTCTGTGTGCTTTCTTGGTTGGGTCTGAGCGACTGTGGGACTGGCGGGTAAGAGAGATTTATCCTGACCGGGCCAAGAAGGAAAACTCTGTAACTACAGTAATCTTTTACATATTGACATCCAGTTATGCCAGCACCATTTGTTGAAGATACTTTCTTTTTTACATTGTATAGTTTTGGCTTCTTTGTCAAAAATCAGGTGTTCATATGTGTGTGGATTAATGTCAGGGTCTTCAATTCGATTCCATTGGTTCATATGTTGGTTTTTATACTAGTACCAGGCTGTTTTTATTACTATAGCTCTATAGTAGAGCTTGAGGTCAGGGATGGTGATGCCTCCAGAGGTTGCTTTATCATACAGGATTCTTTTAGCTATCATGGGTCTTTTGTTTTTCCATATAAAGTTGAGTATTTTTCTTTCCTAGTCTTTGAAGAATTGTGTTGGTATTTGATGGGGATTGCATTGAATCTGTAGATTGCCATTTTTACTATGTTAATCCTACCTATCCATGAGCATGGGATATCCTTCCATTTTCTGATATCTTCTTCAATTTCTTTCTTTAGAGATTTAAAGGTCTTATCAAAAAGATCCTTCACTTGTTTAGTTAGTGTTATCCCAAGGTATTTTATATTATTTGTGGTTATTGTAAAGGGTGATGTTTCTCTGACTTCTTTCTCGGCCCTTTTATCATTTGTGTATATGAGGGCTACTGATTTTTTTGAGTTGATCGTGTATCCTGCCACTTTACTGAAGGACTTTATCAGCTGTAGGAGTTCCCTGGTAGAATTTTTGGGGTCACTTATGTATACTATCATATCATCTGCAAATTTTCAAAGTTTGACTTCTTTTTTTCCAATTTGTATCCCTTTGATCTCTTTTTGTTGTCTTATTGCTCTAGCTAGAACTTCTAATACTATATTGAATAAATATGGGGAGAGCGGACAGCCTTGTTTTGTTCCTGATTTTAGTGGTATCTGTTTGAGTTTCCATTTAATTTGATGGTGGCTGTTGACTTGCTGTAAATTGCCTTTATTATGTTTAGGAATGTTCCTTGTATTCCTGATCTAAGACCTTTATCATGAAGGGGTGTTGGATTTTGTCAAAGGCTTTTTCAGCATCTAATGAGAAGACCTTGTGGATTTTTTTCTTTCTGGTTGTTTATATGGTGTATTACATTGACAGATTTTCTTATGTAAACCATCCTTGCTTCCCTGGGATGAAACCTACTTGATCATGATGGATAATTTTTTTTATGTAGTCTTGAATTCAGTTTGCCAATATTTTGTTGAGTATATTTGCATCAATGTTCACCAGAGAGATTGGTCTATAATTCTCTTTCTTTGTTGCATCTTTGTTTAGTTTGGGTATCAGGGTAATTGTAGCTACATAGAAAGAGTTTGGTAGTGTTCCTTCTGTTTCTATCGTGTGGAACAATTTGAAGTGTATTGGTATTAGTTCTTCTTTGGAAGTCTGGTAGAATTCTGCATTGAAACCATCTCATCCTAGGCTTTTTTTGGTTGGGAGACTTTTGACTGTTTCTGTTTCTTTAGGGGTTATTGGTCTATTTAAATGGTTTCTCAGGTCTTGATTTAACTTTGGTATGTGGTATCTATCCAGAAAATTGTCCATTTCTTCCAGATTTTCCAATTTTGTGGAGTATAGATTTTTGAAGTATGACCTGATGACTCTCTGGATTTCCTCATTGTCTGTTGTTATGTCTCCCTTTTCATTCCTGATTTTGTTAATTTCGGTGCTCTCTCTTTGTCTTTTGGTTAATTTGGCTAGGGGCTTGTCTATCTGGTTGATGTTTTCAAAGAACCAATTCTTTGTTTCATTGATTTTTTTGTATTGTTCTCTTGGTTTCTATTTCGTTGATTTCAGCCCTCAATTTGATTATTTCCTGGCATCTGTTTCTCCTGGGTGAGTATGTTTCTTTTTGCTCTAGCACTTTCAGTTGTGCTGTTAATTCATTGGTATGAGATTTCTCCATCTTCTTTATGTGTGCGTTCAGGGCCATGAATTTTCCTCTTAGTGCTGCTCTTATAGTGTCCCATAAGTTTGGGTATGTTGTACTTTCATTTTCATTGAATTCTAGGAAATCTTTACTTTCTTTCTTTATTTCTTCTTTGACCCATTGATGTTTCAGGTGAGCATTATACAGGTTCTATGAGATTGTAGGCTTTCTATAATTTTTGTTGTTGTTGAAGTGTAACTTTAAGGCATGGTGGTCCGATAAGATACAGGGGGTTAATCCTATGCTTTTGTATCTGTTGAGATTTGTTTTGTGACCAAGCATGTGGTCAATTTTTGAGAAGGTTCCATGGGGTGCTAAGAAGAACGTCTATAATTTTGTGTTAGGATGGAATATTCTGTAGATATCTATTAAGTCCATTTGAGTCATAACATCTGTTAGGTCCTTTATTTCTTTGTTGAATTTCAGTCTGGTAGATCTGTCTTTTGGTAAGAGTGGTGTGTTGAAATCTCCCACCACTAATGTGTGGGGTTTGATGTGCATTTTAAGCTTTAGTAATGTTTCTTTTATGAATGTGAGTGCCTTTTTATTTGGGGCATAAATGTTCAGGATCGAGACTTCATCTTGGTGTATTTTTCCTGTGATAAATATGTATTGTCCATCCTGATTTCTTTCGATTGATTTTAGTTTGAAGTCTATTTTATTAGATATTAGGATGGCTATACCCACTTGTTTCTTAGGTCCATGCTTGGAAAGCCTTTTCCCAGCCCTTTACTCTGTGGTAGTGTCTGTCTTTGAAGTTAGGTGTGTTTCTTGTATGCAGCAGAAGGATGGATCCTGTTTTCTTATCCATTCTGTTAGTCTATGTCTTTTTATAGGTGAGTTGAAACCATTGATATTGATGGATATTAATGGCCAGTCATTGTTAGTTCCTGTTATTTTTGTGGTCATGTTGTGTTGCCTTCTTTGATGTTTGTTGGTGTGGGATTATCTATTGCCTGAGCTTTCATGGGTGTGTTTAGCTTCTTTAGGTTGGATTTTTTTCCTTCTAGTGCTTTCTGTAGGCCTGGGTTTATGGACAGGTATTGTTTATATCTGGTTTTATCATGGAATATCTATGGTGATTGAAAATTTTGCTGGGTATAATAGTCTGGGTTGGCATCTGTGGTCTCTTAGTGTCTGCATAGCATTTGTCCAGGGCCTTGTAGCTTTCATAGTCTCTATTGAGAAGTCTGCTGTTATTCTGATGGGTTTGCCTTTATGTTACTTGGTCTTTTTTCCTTTGCAGCTCTTAATATTTTTTCTTTGTTCTTTATGTTTAGTGTTTTGATTATTATGTGGCAAGGGGACTTTTTTTTGGATCCAGCTTATTTAGTGTTCTGTAAGCTTCTTGTATCTTCATAGGTATTTCTTTCTTTAGGTTAGGAAAGTTTTCTTCTATGATTTTGTTGAATATGTTTTCTGTGCCTTTGAGTTGGTATTCTTCTCCTTCTTCTATCCCTGTTATTCTTAGGTTTGGTCTTTTCATGGTGTCCCAAATTTCTTGGATGTTTTGTGTTACAACTTTTTAGTCTTTAGTGTTTTCTTTGAGTGATACATCTATTTTCTCTATTGTGTCTTCATTGTAGGAGATTCTCTGTTCCATTTCTTGCATTCGGTTGGTTATGCTTGTTTCTGTAGTTCCTGTTCATTTAGTCAAGATTTTTATTTTCAGCATTCCCTCAGTTTGTGTTTTCTTTATTGTCTCAATTTCATTTTTCAGAATTTGGACTGTTTCTTTCATCTGTTTAAATACTTTTTCTTGGTTTTCTTTGATTTCTTCCAATTTTTATTTTGTTTTTCTTCCATTTCTTTAAGGGAATTTTTTATTTCCTCTCTAAGGTAATTTTGCACTTCCTCTTTAATGCAGTTTTTCATTTCCTCTTTAAGGGAATTATTTATTTCCTCTTTAAGGGAATTATTTATTTCTTCTTTAAAGGAGTTTTTCATTTCCTCTTTAAGGGCCTCTATCATCTTCTTAAAGTCATTTTTAGGGTTGATTTCTTCTGTTTCTTCTGCCTTGGTATGTTCAGGTCTTGTAGGTGTAGAATCACTAGGTTGTGATGTTGTCCTATAGGTCTTCATAATGTTTCCTATGTTTTTGCACTGGCATCTACTCATCTCTTCCTCTGCTTGGTGCAGGCAGTGTCTGTGTCTGAAGGTGCCTCTCTTGTTCTAATTGTTAGTCTTGGTTCACTAGGATTTCTTTGTTAAATTGGTGTTATTGGTCTCTGTTTCTTCAGGATCAGCTTAGTCAAATCAGTGTTAGTGGGTTCTGTCTTTGGGAGCAGTTGTTCCCTGTTAGTGTGGAGTATGCTTATGGTTTCAGTGGTTGTTAGGTTCGTAGGGGTTAGTTTTTGTTTGTTTGGTTTTTGTTTTCTGGTTTTTTTGGGGGGAGGAGTAGGAAATGTAGCTGTCTGGTCGCTGGGACACCAATGGGTAGGGCCTAGGAGTTAGAGACCTGATCTGCAAGTCTGGAGATGGGAGCTTACATGTTCTCAGTTGGTGAAGTGTATATTTACGATTCTGGTGTTCTGGTGAGGTGGATGGGCGGTGCCTTCCTTTGTGTTCTCAGGTCATGTTTTGCTCATTCGTCGACTCCTCAGCTGCTCCTGTTTCCTCAGACTGCAAACTGTAGGTTTCTGATTCCTCTCCCAGATGGATTTCAGCTGAGTAGGGTAGTCTCAGTAACACCTCCAAGTCGTTGGGTTTCACAGGACCGGCAGCTGGGCCCTGGGTTGGCTTCAGACATTGTGCAGCTCAGTTCTGGTCTCATCCCATGGAGATGGCTCCTTCCCCAGGTGTTGAGATTAAAGGCGGCCTGTTCCAAGCTCTTGATTAGGAGCTTATTTTCACTAACTCCTCAGCAGATGGTAGCTCAGTTTCTTGTTTTTATTATAATTGCATCTAGGCCACTGCCCTGCTGCTGGGCCTACCTACCTCTGCTGTCCCAGCCCGCTCTGCCTGCCTTGTTTCTGTCATTTCTTAATTTCAGAATTTTTTTTTCTCTGTACTTACTGTTTACTCAGGAAATATTATACCTTCAAAGCCTCCTATAGCATAAAGAGTTGTTTGGAAAGTTCTGTATTCTAGATGGGGCTCAGGCCACCCTGAGCCAAGAAGGAACCAGAGACCTCTTCAGTTGGCAGCTTGGTACATGGTCACAGAATCCAGACAGGAGCTAAGCCAATTTAGAACCTGTATTTGTATACCCTACATGTTGAACATGTTCCTCATATTTTTAAATGTTTGGGAAGGGAAAACATCCAAGGAAAGAATTATTTTGTGACCTTTGAAGGGATTCCAGATCACATTTTGATGTTTATCAACAAAGTTTTAATGACTCATGGCCCTGCCTACTCACAGCACACAGAATCCAGACACTGTGTGAACTACAGGTCAGCAAACACTTCGTCAATCTGGCCCTTTGTAGATAGCCACCATGCCTCCCTGTTCTTAGGTTTTCTGTTGGCACAATTCTGGGAACACTACAGTCTGGATTTGCTTGGCTATGGCCAGTAACCCATTTGTTTAAATAACCCAACTTGAATTTTACTGTCAATTTATAAGATGCCCATAGGTTCACCTATGACCTCCACACATGCATGTCCACACAAGGAACACAAAGAAATGATACAACTGGGGGCCAGTGAGATGATTCTGGGGCTAAACACAATTGCTGCTAAGCCTGTCTTTCTACCCGAGTTCCATCCCTGTGACCTACATGGTTAAACAAGAAAATGGATTCAGGTAAGTTATCCTCAGATCTTCACATATTCATGGCACAACACCTACATTAATAAATACATGCAATCCTAAAAGTTTTATAAGGATACCAATGGGAAACTTGGGTTCAGATCCTGGCTTAAAATCCATTTAATGTCTGTGTGACTTTGGAGGATTGACTTCACCTCTCTTTGCTGTTATTAAGAATGGTGTAAATACACTAGTTGCCATGGTTACAGTAACCAGGTGGAGCATTAATAACCAGAATCTCTCTAACCCAGATTCTCTTCCTCTCTGTGCTACTGTTTCCCATGTGAGAAGTGAGAGGCTTGTACAATATCTTGGCATCTGGGAAGTTCTTAAGTTTTGTGTAATCTCAGTTAGTGGGCCCTGAGAGTGAGCAGGAGGGAACCCTTATTTTGTCATATTCCTCATCCTTTCCCAGGGACTCCTGGCACAGCTCTGGCTCTGGCATGCTACTTGGGCTCTATATGAAGCCACTGAAGCTGCATCTCAGCGTAGGCCAGGTGGGCCTCAGTTGTGTCCATCTCTCTCTTCATAAACAATGCCCCATACTGTATTTGTGGCCTTAACCCATGTAAGATTCTCCAAAAATTTAGATCCCAACGAGGATTAGATCCTGGGCCTCTTCCCATCTTTCCATACTGAAATGATGGCATTCCACCTTAAGGAAGGTTCTGGATTCCAACCTGAACTTAGAAAAGTTCTGATCTTACCATGCACCTCTGGCTACAACTGTGTGTCCCTGAACATATAGTTCAGTCTCTCTGTGCCCTGGCTTCCTCCCCTTCTTCCCTTGGTAGTCTGGGCCTGCTATCCAGGTACTTAGGGGGCTGAGGCCAAGGGGCAGAAGTTCAAGG